>NC_059206.1:13770564-13843064 GCF_020615455.1 Coregonus clupeaformis
CGACACAGGCCGGTTTCATCCTGTTTTTCCCCTGCTGGCAGGCTGGGATGAAAATATTAGGCAAGAAAGCCAACCATGAAACAAAATCAACATGGACAGAAAACAACATCGAGTTCGTTTTCAACCGTATGAATGTCGAAAAAAAGCTATCTGCAAAAGCAATCGTAACATGAATACTAATAAAACGGGTGTTATTCTTTCCGGGTAGAGAGCAGTCTGTTGTCCACCATTAAAACATGGTGCCATTGTGTAGGACTATTCGGTTGATTAAATGTAGTCTATTGAAACAATCATTTTAAATGTAGGTGTTTATTCGAATAATACATCTACAAACATGCTAGAATGATATAACAAGGGAAACAAACCTGTTCAACAGCAAAGCCACCCGACGTTCACGCCTCTTCTTATTTGATCCAAATCGGAGAGGAAGAAGCAAAGCGAGAGGGTTTACTCCGCCCAAAATCTGTCCACGTTCAGCAAATATCTTATTATTAAGCAAGTGAATAGTTTTTGTATGGGAGGCAATGAGTGTCGAATTTAGTCAATATAAAAAATATAAAAATATATTTTGATACGTGAGGCTTATTTGATCTAATAGAAGTTTCGTAATGCTTAGGCTGTTATGAGTGTACTGAGACGGATGCACGTGACATCCCACAAAAAAACATTTTATTTCTGAGTTGTCCCTTTTGAAATTCGAGACACGAGGCTAGCATAGGATCTCACTTTCCATTGCAACACCTCATGGAGCGTCCTCAAAGCACTTTACATAGTATGGGGAAACTCACCTCATCCACCATCCATTGGCGATTTTAGCATGTCAATCTTGGTGGGGCAAACTAAAAATAATAATGTTTAGATGCATGCCAGCAAACCCCCTACACAACACAACACTAAACAATAGATTAATTGCACTATAACGGTGACAAACGGTGCCCACACACTGTTAGGGCCTACATAAAGCTGTCCCAACAGCAGAGTCCCAACAGCAGTCCCAACATCTTTACCACTGCTATACCTGGCTATTAGCGGAGCCTTGTCTGGCAGCGAAACAGTTCATTCAGCCTCATTTACTGCCTTTAAAAAAAACATAGCTGATTTGGCTGACTTGCTTAAACAAATGTGGGTTCTACTGACAATTGAGATGTACAAACTATGGCATTAGGGGACGACAAGCGGATAAGAAGCAATCTGTCATTTCGATTAAGACATTAATGAGCGAGCTAGGACGTAGTCAATATAACTATTTGTTCAGCACTTTTGAAATGTACAGCGACAGAATTCAGAACATGGGCCGTTCTTACAGTATTCTCCCTGTACACCAAGTCAGAACCGTAGGATAAATAAAGGGGGCATATAAGCAGACAATGAAAGTTCTTACAATTTTCGATGATTACATTTCTCTAAAACAGGTTATAGGCTACATGTGCACCACCAAGTCAGAACAGTAGGTGAAATTAGGAGGGGACACGGGACCAAATTATTAGGGTGAGGCACATGGGCTACTAACAGTTTACTACACAACATACATTTGGTATTACTTTCTTAGCTACAGTATACATATCTCCCTGGCATATTACTTAATTTATGCAGCAGCATACAATACATTTTTGGACCTTGTTGTGCTCACTTTAACAGGAAGGTGGCGCGGCGGTATTCCTGGGCAAATTGTCATCAAACTTTGTCATCAAAGTCTGGCATTCTCTGGATTTATGGTGCTTTCAAGACAACTGGGAACTCAGAAGAAAACAAGGTTGAATCATGATGACATCAGTGATCTTCAGGTCGGAGCTCTAGAAAGAGGCCCGAGTTCCCTACTTGCAATTCCGAGTCAGAGTTCCCAGTTGTCTTGAACTCACTGAAATCAGATTTCCCAGTTGTTTTGAGCTAGGCAGAAATCATGTTGAATTGACACCATGGCCAATGTTGACTGTTTATCCTTTTAAACTTGGAAAAGATACCCTTAAACCCAGACTTGGGACCACACATCCACTCCACTGAATAGCAGGATAGTGATTGCTTTGCAATGCTTGCAGTTAGCCACTGATTCCTTCCAAACCACTCATTGTTGAATTTGCGATTTCCAACTTGTTGTGTAATGTTTATGTCCAATGGCCTATCAGGACCGATACTTTTGATCTATAATTTATCTTCATTATTTATCTTCATATGACAAGGATTAAAAAGGATTTGCAAGTAGGTTGTCGATTTGATTCTTGATGATGACTGCTAGCTTGCTAGCTAAGATTTTGAAAGTATGATGTTGACATGATCAGTCCAATAACGTGATTTGACGTCATTTTTCTGTGGCCAATGACCTTGAGCCTTCTTGGATGGGCACTTCTAATGTAACTCTATGGCAGCACCCAAGGGGCTTGAATTTTCGAGCTCTACCCTTAGATTTGGCAGTGACATAGTGTCCCCACGAGTGACAGAACACTGAGCCAATCACGGCGCAACTACAGAACAGTACCAACCCATACGCTCCGTATTTTCCACTGGCTGCTCCACCACCACTGAAACACCTGCATTTTGGAGCTGCCTTACTCAAGAAAGCAAAAAAGAGACCAAGTTTGCATGCAGCTTTATTAACTTAATTTTATAATATATATATTTTTTTACATTGTTTCCAAACTGATATGTCTCACGTATTAATGCCAAAATAACATGCAAACAGGCATCCCTTTTTTTTTGCCTAGAAAGCTGAGGCTCAAAACAGGTGGCGCTCTGACCTGCCCTGAATGACGGGTCGCCACTGCCACCATCAATGTGTGCCAGAACTCTCACCACACATCAGCTATCAGGTGGAGAGGTGAGGAGTGATGTATGCCAATTAGGAATGAGGGGGATGATTAGGTGACCATGATGGAATGTGGCCAGGTTGGGAATTTAGCCATGACACCGGGGTGAACACCCCTACTCTTCCAACAAGTGCCATGGGAATTTGAATGACCACAGGAAGTCAGTACAACTGTTAAAACATCCCATCCGAAAGACAGCACCCTACGCAGGGTAATGTCCCCAAATGTTAGGTTTGAAATGATTATGTTTTAGTCCAATATTATATCCGTTTGGGCTTCTTGCGGTCAATTTACAGTCTACATTTTTTTTAAATTATGTTCCGGCCCCACGACCATCCAGTCAAGAAAAAATTGGCCCGCGGCTGAATCTAGTTGATAATCGCTGGGATACAGCTTTTGTCAAATTGATATCAATATTTAGAGGACCAGTCAAAAGTTTGGACACACCTACTCATTGCAGGGTTTTTCTTATTTTTACTATTTTTTACATTGTAGAATAATAGTGAAGACATCAAAACTATGAAATAACACATATGGAATCATGTAGTAAACAAAAAAGGGTTAAACAAATCAAAATATATTTTAGATTTGAGATTCTTCAAATAGCCACCCTTTGCCTTGATGACAGCTTTGCACACTCTTGGCATTCTCTCAACCAGCTTCATGAGGTAGTCACCTGGAATGCATTGTAATTAACAGGTTTGCCATGTTAAAAGTTAATTTATGGAATTTCTTTCCTTCTTAATGCGTTTGAGCCAATCAAAGAGAAATGACAGTCCATCATTACTTTAAGACATGAAGGTCAGTCAATCCGGAAAATGTCAAGAACTTTGAAAGTTTCTTCAAGTGCAGTCGCAAAAACCATCAAGCGCTATGATGAAATTGGCTCTCATGAGGACCGCCACAGGAAAGGAAGACCCAGAGTTACCTCTGCTGCAGAGGATAAGTTCATTAGAGTTACCAGCCTCAGAAATTGCAGCCCAAATAAATGCTTCACAGAGTTCAAGTAACAGACACATCTCAACATCAACTGTTCAGAGGAGACTGCGTGAATCAGGCCTTCATGATCGAATTGCTGCAAAGAAACCACTACTAAATGACACCGATAAGAAGAAGAGACTTGCTTGGGCCAAGAAACACGAGCAATGGACATTAGACCGGTGGAAATCTGTCCTTTGGTCTGATGAGTCCAAATGTGAGATTTTTGGTTGCAACCGCCGTGTCATTGTGAGACGCAGAATAGGTGAACGGATGATCTCTGCATATGTGGTTCCCACCATGAAGCATGGAGGAGGAGGTGTGATGGTGTGGGGGTGCTTTGCTGGTGACACTGTCAGTGATTTATTTAGAATTCAAGGCACACTTAACCAGCATGGCTACCACAGCATTCTGCAGCGATACGCCATCCCATCAGGTTTGGGCTTAGTGGGACTATCATTTGATTTTCAACAGGACAATGACCCAACAAACCTCCAGGCTGTGTAAGGGCTATCTGACCCAGAAGGACAGTGATGGAGTGCTGCATCAGATGACCTGGCCTCCACAATCACCCGACCTCAACCCAATTGAGATGGTTTGGGATGAGTTGGACCGCAGAGTGAAGGAAAAGCAGCCAACAAGTGCTCAGCATATGTGGGAACTCCTTTTAAATTAAATTGGTCATTTAGCAGACGCTCTTATCCAGAGCGACTTACAGGAGCAATTAGGGTTAAGTGCCTTGCTCAAGGGCACATCGACAGATTTTTCACCTAGTCGGCTCGGGGATTAGAACCAGCGACCTTTCGGTTACTGGTACAACGCTTTTAACCACTAAGCTACCTGCCGCCCTTCAAGACTGTTGGAAAAGCATTCCAGGTGAAGCTGGTTGAGAGAACGCCAAGAGTGTGCAAAGCTGTCATCAAGGTAAAGGATGGCTACTTTGAAGAATCTCAAATCTCAAAGTTATTTAGATTTGTTTAACAATTTTTTGGTCACTACATGATTCCATATGTGTTATTTCATAGTTTTGATCTCTTCACTATTATTGTAGAAAATAGTAAAAATGAAAAACCCTTGAATGAGTAGGTGTGTCCAAACTTTTGACTAGTACTGTATATTGTTACAGGTTTTGGTTTTTGTATTAGCACGTAGGGCTCACCGATTGTATGTGTTACACCTGTGCTGGTTGCCATCTTGTTAGCCGGAAGGTGTTTCACCTGTGCTAGCCCAGGTACTATTTAAGAGTGGCTGGCCCAGGTGCTATTTAAGAGTGGCGGGCCCAGTGCTCCAGTTGAGCTTGACAGATGTTGGAGAGCTACAGTTCACGTCAGCTGAGGTATGATTTAGAGCTCAACCTTTTAAGTTTGAAAGAAGCCTGATTTTTGGTGTTTCCCCTGTTTGTTTTGCTCCATATTCTTTTTACGCCCTCTCCTAAGTTGTTGTGGGTTTTTCTTTTAGTTTGTCTTTTTGGAGGCAAACCTAGTGGGCATCCATGGCGGGTGTCTTTTAGAACCCCTTACTAGTAGCGTTGCCAACTTTCAGTGGACACCCACATGGGTGCCTTCAAAACCCGTTTTGAACCCCTTTCTGTTTTGTTTTGGTTGTCAAAGTGATTTCATTTGTTATATATATATATATTGGTAACACTTCATTTTAAGGTGTCCTTATTACAGTGTAATTACATATGTAACTACACTGTAACAACTATTGTAATTCATTGTAATAATACATAGTTACACTGTAATAACATGTAACTGGTGGTAATTGCAACAACAACAAAAATATTCCAAAACATGCATCCTGTTTGCAATAAGGACCTAAAGTAAAACTGCAAAAAATGTGGCAAAGAAATTAACTTCATGTCCAGAATAGAAAGCGTTATGTTTGAGGCAAATCCAACAACACTGAGTACCACTCTTCATATTTTCAAGCATGGTGGTGGCTGCATCATGTTATGGGTATGCTTGTCATCGGCAAGGACTAGGGAGTTTTTTTTTATAGGATCAAATGAAATGGAATAGAGCTAAGCACAGGCAAAATCCTAGAGGAAAACCAGGTTCAGTCTGCTTTCTAACAGACAATGAGAGACAAATTAATCTTTCAGTAAGACAATAACCTAAAACATAAGGCCAAATATACACTGGAGTTGCTTACCAAGACACATTGAATGTTCCTGAGTGGGCTAGTTACAGTTTTGACTTAAATCGGCTTGAAAATCTATGGCAAGACTTGAAAATGGCTGTCTAGCAATGATCAACAACCAACTTGACAGAGCTTGAAGAATTGTTTTAATAATGTGCAAATATTGCACAATCCAGGTGACTTACCCAGAAAGACCCACATCTGTAATCGCTGCCAAAGGTGATTCTAACATGTATTGACTCAGGGGTGTGAATACTTATGTAAATTAGATATTTCTGTATTTCATTTTCAATACATTTGCAAACATTTCTAAAAACATATTTTCACTTTGTCATTATGGGTAATTGTGTGTAGATGGGTGAGATAAAAAAATCGATTTAATCAATTTTTAATTCAGGCTGTAACACATCAACATTTGTAATAAGTCGTTTCCATTACACGTCAAATATTTTTTTTGCGACATGACTTTTGTCGAATAAACCTGGGTCAATGGAAACCTGCCTAGTATCTAGGATTCCATCCAATTAGCGACAGATTTTAATGCGAATATTCTCAAATCTGCATAACGAAAATATGCAAATTTTCCCACCAAACGAACTTGTTGCAGATAAAAATCAGTGCGTGATGACGTAACGCACACAAAATGTACTTTTTCGCTTAATTTTTCATGTACCGAATACAAATCTAAAGTTCAATGTGTTTCCATCGCATTTTCAACTCTACCGATAGTTTTGTCACAAACTGTTGCATTAAATAGCAAATGTGCCCAGTGGCGTGTATTAATGGATGCCAAGGGTAGCCAGGCTTCCCCAAAAATTTTAACGAGCAAGCATTTCAGCCAGGTAGCCTAGGACAACAAAAACTAAAAGCATGTACTGTATGACAGAGTCATAGACCGTTTCATCAACATGAAAGAGAGGAGGAAGGCATTGGCGTTTCTCTACAAGTCGGCTCAGGGATTCGAACCAGCGACCTTTCGGTTACTGGCACAATGCTCTTAACCGCTAGGCCTATATATCATGGTGGCAAGGCATATGAACTAACAGGTTATAGAGCAAACAAAGCAATTATCACAACACATAGGTTGTAATATGGCTTTTTTCTTGTTTGGCTTCACCATTGATTTGACCCACGCACCGCTACTGGTCTTGGCATGTGCGCTCTAGCCAACAGCTTGCCGATACAGTGCGGGTAGGCACTGCAGGTAGGTTGAGAAGGGTGCAATTGCAACCATCTTCAGGAACCCCTCTTTATACTTCTATTTGTCAATTTTTAAGTTAGGACAGGCGGACGTCGTGGGCGCTCCAGTACAGTAGGTGGCGTTGCACAATAACGTTGGATGACAGCCACCGATAAACCCCACAGAAGAAGGGGCGTGAGCGACAACGGTAGCTAGCCGTACCAGTGATGCCAACTTAGCAATTTTGTTGCTAGATTTATCAACTTTTCAGACTACCCTGGCAACTTTTTTTTTTAAACAGCATCTAGCAACAAATGTAGCTACTTTTTAAAATGTATTTGGAACTTTTAGCAACTTTTGAAAAGTGACTCAAACGCTAAAATGCACGCATTTTCCCTTTAAATTACACAAAAACGATTTTCTGTCACAACACACGTGCCTGTCTGCAAAAGTGCATTGTGAGTGATGTCAGCAGCAGGTGCTCAGCTCCTGCACAGGCAGCAGCAGACCAGCCAAGCAGCACAACAACCTGGAGAGAGCTGGAGAGAGATGCCCAGCGCACACATCATTATTTGAGTTAAGTTGCTTGTTCAATAAGATAGCATATATACCTTGTTATTAGCTTGTACCTATAATTGTTGATCAGTTAGGTAGCATGTTAACTAACTACCAATACCCTGCTTAAAACTATAATTGTTCAGAATGTGTAGGTTTACTAGTTAATAAGAAAATAAATCAAATGTAATTGTTCAATAATGTGTTATGAGTAATTGTTCAATAATTCAATGTGTTGTGTTTAAAAATAAAGATATCTGATCATATAACATGTGTTGTGTTTATATTACTTTTACAAATAAAAATATGCGACAATAAACAAACAAATCTAAACCAACAAATGTCAAATGATATTTGTCGCTGAGATGGCCAGTCAATTTGAGTAACGTTATTGTGTATTCTACGTAATGATGCAGTTTTACGTTTTTACGTAATGAAGTCATCACGCAATGACATCACAACGTCATTTAGCAACATTTAGCAACAAATCGACCTGCCTCTAGCAACTTCCCCTGAAAATGAGTTGGCAACACTGAGCCGTACACCGGTAGACAGTGTCATTGTTTATAGAGATGACTTTGTTTAGGACGAGTGCACTAGGTAGTGGGCATTTTCCTAATGAACGTCATGCATATTCAGTAAGGTACACATGGTCCTAGCCGTCTTATTGGCGGTAGATAGCTAGCTTGTCCCAAGTAGACATCGAGCTGGCTAGCTAGCTAATTCACAACTCACAACTCACAAAAAAAAACGTACTTAGCTTAAATAGCTAGAAATCGATGTCTTTGCAAGTTTTGCCACAACTAGTACTCCGTCTGTGAATCAACTTTTTTTTCAGGATAAGACACATATGTCATCAATAAATACCTTGTTTACTGTAAAATGTTTTCTGTGATTTGGTTTAGGGGAAGCAATATAAAAAACGAATAATTATGCAAAGCTAATTTCCCGCTTGAAATTGTTGAGCTGGAATCTCATGTTTGTTGTGAAAGATACTGATAACTACTGCAATTATTACGAAGACAGAAAATGAGGCTATGTGCAGCAATCAGGTGCAATACTGTCCAGATTTCCAACAGACGTTGAAAGTTATGTAAAAAATAAAGAGAAGTGGTCCTCTGTAGCTCAGCTGGTAGAGCACGGCGCTTGTAACGCCAAGGTAGTGGGTTCGATCCCCGGGACCACCCATACACAAAAAAAAATTATGCGCACATGACTGTAAGTCGCTTTGGATAAAAGCGTCTGCTAAATGGCATATTATATTATTATAAGATGCATTTGGAGCAGTGGCGATTTTAGCATGTAAATCTTGGTGGTGCAAACCCCCCAAAATGTTTTTAGATGCATGCCAGAAACACCACTACACAACACTAAACAATACATTAGTTGCACTATAACGATGACAAACGGTGCCCACAAACTGTTAGGGCCTACATAAAGCTATCCCAACAGCATAGCTTTCTTTTCAGCACCATGGAGCAGGGGCGGTGTGTTCATTAGGGCGATATGGGCGACGCACTGCCAAACGGGAAAAGGAAGGGATTTTTTTTCTAATCAATTATATCACGGCAACAGTAGTTATCAGTGTTCTAATCTAGACGTCTGATCTGCCACTAAATGTCCAATCAGGCTAAAGTCGTGCTTCAAATGGCCCCCCTTTTGGGGCGATTTCAGTCAGGTTGAAAATCGCCCCAGAAGTCTGTCATAGCCTCTCATGTAAAATCTTTTTTTTTCAAATATCAGAGCTTTCAATACAATCTCTATGGGTTTCTGAGGGCTTGCACTTACGCGCTTTCGTAATACGTAACATAACCATGAACGTAACTAAGAAAAGAGCGGGTAGCAGCGTCAATCAATTCACGTAATACTATCAAAAGATGGCTAGCGTTCAGTGCAACTCAATTGTCTCTTTGAAAGAAGTTCACATCAAAGACCATTCAAAACGAGCTACTGGAGTGTATGCTAGCGGTCATGAGGGAACATATTGTGGAGGAGGTGAAGTCGGCGAACTTCGTAGCTATCCAAGCTGACGAGACCACGGACATTTCTACTCAGACACAGCTGGTGCTTGTGCTGAGGTACATAGATAGCAACCGCAAAGTGCAGGAGCGCTTTTTTGAGTTCCTTCCCATCCCGGAATCAACCTCAGTCTCAATCGCCAGTGTGCTTTTGGAGAGACTGAACGGTCTTTTTGCCGACGACGAGAAAGTCAAACTGTGGTGCACTGGCACTGTACCAGGTTCTCATGAGCTACAACCTCCAGGAGACGTTCTCTGAGACTGTGACTCTGTTGAACATCCTCATAACTACTCCCATGACAACAGCTGAAGCTGAGAGATGTTTCTCAACTTTGACACGAGTTAAGACATTCCTGCGAAATTCAATGGGCCAGGAACGTCTGAATGCACTGGCCATGCTTTCCATGGAGAGGGAACTAGTCCTCAGCATGCCTGATTTCAATGAGAAAGTCATTGACCGCTTTGCTGCATTGAAAGAGAGAAGAGAACAGTTTCAGTACAAGTAATGTAGCCTCTCTCTCTCTTTGTCCCTCCCTGTCTGTCTCTTTAACACACACACGCCCAAATCAGTTCACAGTTGATGTTGTTTAAAATAGTTATTTTTCATTTTTAAAAAAGTAAAAAAAAAAAATAAATCTGTACAATTGGCCAGAATATGGTTGTTCATATTTACAAATCTATACAATTGGCCAGAATATGGTTGTTCATTTTTACAAAGCCATACAGATAGCTGTGTTTACCTTTTCTAGAAATTATTTTCAAATTCTGTTTTCAGGCAAAATGTCTATCACTGTTCATTTTCACAAATCTATACAAGAGGGCAGAATATGGAAGTCTATAAAAATTTCTTATTACCAATAACTTGCATCAATGTTTTCAGTAGCCTCTATCAAAAGCTCCTGCTTGCTTGTTGTGAATTATGCTCAGGTGCACATATTTCCAATTCAACCATGAGGCAAAAAATTTGGTAAAAGCTCTTGTTGATCCTGCAATCTGAACAAATACCAAGATGCTGTATTTTCAGCTGATATTTCATTTGTTTATGGAAATGCATATTGTTTATGCAGTGTTGAGGAATGTGAAAGAACACCCTTGATTATTTTTACTGTGATAACTTATTTTGCTTTTGTAAGCCAACACTTTTGAGATCAGTCAATAAATGCTTCTGGCATTGACTTATATGCTGCCCCTGTCTTCATGTTGTTGCTGGACATATCTTTTTTTAAATGTGTGTAGGTCACCTAAATCATCAGAAAAATTGCCCCCCCTGAGAATTTTTTCAGGAGCCGCCACTGCCATGGAGTGAATCCTTACCACTGCTACACCTGGCTATCAGCGGAGCCTTGTCTGGCAGCGAAACAGTTCATTCAGCCTCATTTACTGCCTTTAAAAAAAAAAAAAAGCTGATAAGGCTGACTTGCTTAAACAAATGTGGTTTCTACTGACAATTGAGATGTACAAACTATGGCATAAGGGAACGATGAGCGGATAAGAGGCAATCCGTAATTTCCATTAAGACATTATTGAGCGAGCTGAGATGGACGTAGTCAATATAACTATTTGTTCAGCACTTTTGAAATGTACAGCAATAGAATTCAGAACATGGGCCGTTCTTACAGTATCCTCCCTGTACACCAAGTCAGAACCGTAGAATAAATAAAGGGGGCAAATAAGCAGACAATGAAAGCTCTTACAATATTCAATGATTACATTTCTCTAAAACAGGCTATAAGCTACATGTGCACCACCAAATCAGAACAGAACACTGGGAAAGGAACCACATTATTACGGTGAGGCACATGGGCTACTAACAGCTTAATACACAACATACACTTATTATTACTTTCTTAGCTACTGTATACATATCTCCCTGGCATATTACATAATTTTGCAGCAATTTTTGGACTCACCATTGCTGTGCTCACTTGAACAGGAAGGTGGCGCGGCGGTCCTTCTTGTGGTCAAATCTTGTCATCAGTCTGGCATTCTCTGGATTTATGGTGCTTTCAAGACAACTGGGAACTTGGGGGAAAAACAAGGTCGCATCTGACGTCAGTGATCTTTAGGTCGGAGCTCTAGAAAGAGGCCCGAGTTCCCGACTTGGATGTTGGATGACCGTTCAAACCACTCATGGTTAAACTTGCGATTTCCAACTTGTTGTGTAATGTTTATGTCCAATGGCTGATGAGCACCGACCGATACGTTTTATCTATAATTTCTCTCAGGGACCGAACTTTGGTTTTAGAAGTGGGGGGGACATAATTTTTTTTTTCTTCTTTCAGTTGGATAAACACTCCAAACAGCCTACCGACCACTTGGAGGCTTCCGCATGGTCCTAAAGCACATTGCTGCCTCATTTTGTATCACATTCCAATGATAAAACTGTGTGTGTGGGGGGGACTACAACAAAATATGCAATTTCAGAATGTGGGGGGGACATGTCCAACCCCGTCCCCAGTGAAAGTTTCGCCCCTGATTTCTCTTCATATGACCAGGATTAAAAATGATTTTCCAGTAGATTGTCGACTTGATTCATGATGATGACAGGGCTCCGGGCAGCCAAGCGGAAATTGAGGAAAACTAGACTCCCTGCGGACCTGTCATCTTTTCACTCCCTTCTCTCTACTTTTTCTTCCTCTGTTTCTGCTGCTAAAGCCACTTTCTACCACTCTAAATGTCAAGCCTCTGCCTCTAACCCTAGGAATCTCTTTGCCACCTCCTCCTCCTTCCCCTCCCTCCTCCCTCTCTGTGGATGACTTCGTCAACCATTTTGAAAAGAAGGTTGACGACATCCGATCCTCATTTATTAAGTCAAATGACACCACTGGTCCTGGTCACACTGCCCTACCCTATGCTTTGACTTCTTTCTCCCCTCTCTCTCCAGATGAAATCTTGCGACTTGTGACGGCCGGCCGCCCAACCACCTGCCCGCTTGACCCTATCCCCTCCTCTCTTCTCCAGACCATTTCCGGAGACCTTCTCCCTTACCTCACCTCTCTCATCAACTCATCCTTGACCGCTGGCTATGTCCCTTCCGTCTTCAAGAGGGCGAGAGTTGCACCCCTTCTCAAAAAACCTTCACTCGATCCCTCCGATGTCAACAACTACAGACCAGTATCCCTTCTTTCTTTTCTCTCCAAAACTCTTGAGTGTGCCGTCTCTAGCCAACTCTCCTGCTATCTCTCTCAGAATGACCTTCTTGATCCTAACCAGTCAGGTTTCAAGACTGGTCATTCAACTGAGACTGCTCTTCTCTGTGTCACAGAGGCTCTCCGCACTGCCAAAGCTAACTCTCTCTCCTCTGCTCTTATCCTTCTAGACCTATCTGCTGCCTTTGATACTGTGAACCATCAGATCCTCCTCTCCACCCTCTCCGAGTTGGGCATCTCCGGCGCTGCTCACTCTTGGATTGCGTCCTACCTGACAGGTCGCTCCTACCAGGTGGCGTGGCGAGAATCTGTCTCTGCACCACGTGCTCTCACCACTGGTGTCCCCCAGGGCTCAGTTCTAGGCCCTCTCCTATTCTCGCTATACACCAAGTCACTTGGCTCTGTCATATCCTCACATGGTCTGTCCTATCATTGCTACGCAGACGACACACAATTTATCTTCTCCTTTCCCCCTTCTGATAACCAGGTGGCGAATCGCTTCTCTGCATGTCTGGCAGACATATCAGTGTGGATGTCGGATCACCACCTCAAGCTGAACCTCGGCAAGACAGAGCTGCTCTTCCTCCCTGGGAAGGACTGCCCACTCCATGATCTCGCCATCACGGTTGACAACTCCATTGTGTCCTCCTCCCAGAGTGCAAATAACCTTGGCGTGACCCTGGACAACACCCTGTCGTTCTCTGCTAACATCAAAGCGGTGACCCGATCCTGCAGGTTCATGCTCTACAACATTCGCAGAGTACGACCCTACCTTACACAGAAAGCGGCACAGGTCCTAATCCAGGCACTTGTCATCTCCCATCTGGATTACTGCAACTCGCTGTTGGCTGGGCTCCCTGCCTGTGCCATTAAACCCCTGCAACTTATCCATCTGGTGTTCAACCTTCCCAAGTTCTCTCACGTCACCCCGCTCCTCGGCACACTCCACTGGCTTCCAGTTGAAGCTTGCATCTACTACAAAACCATGGTGCTTGCCTATGGAGCTGTGAGGGGAACGGCACCTCCTTACCTTCAGGCTCTGATCAGACCCTACACCCAAACGAGGGCACTACGTTCATCCACCTCTGGCCTGCTAGCCCCCCTACCTCTACAGAAGCACAGTTCCCGCTCAGCCCAGTCAAAGAACACCAATGGTGGAACAAGCTCCCCCACAACGCCAGGACAGCGGAGTCACTGACCACCTTCCAGAGACACTTGAAACCCTACCTCTTTAAGGAATACCTGGAATAGTATAATAGTAATCCTTCTACCCCCCCTTTACTACCACTGTCTTTTGTCTAAACTAACTTATTTCACCTGCTAGTACTGACTTGTTTAAAAAAATGTACTTCAAATCAAATCAAATCAAATTGTATTGGTCACATGCGCCGAATACAACAGGTGCAGACATTACAGTGAAATGCTTACTTACAGCCCTTAACCAACAGTGCATTTATTTTAAACAAAAAAGTAAGAATAAAACAACAACAAAAAAGTGTTGAGAAAAAAAGAGCAGAAGTAAAAATAAAGTGACAGTAGGGAGGCTATATATACAATAGAATAAAGTGACAGTAGGGAGGCTATATATACAGGGGGGTACCGTTGCATAGTCAATGTGCGGGGGGCACCGGCTAGTTGAGGTAGTTGAGGTAATATGTACATGTGGGTAGAGTTAAAGTGACTATGCATAAATACTTAACAGAGTAGCAGCAGCGTAAAAAGTATGGGGTGGGGGGCAGTGCAAATAGTCCGCGTAGCCATGATTAGCTGTTCAGGAGTCTTATGGCTTGGGGGTAGAAGCTGTTGAGAAGTCTTTTGGACCTAGACTTGGCACTCCGGTACCGCTTGCCGTGCGGTAGCAGAGAGAACAGTCTATGACTAGGGTGACTGGAGTCTTTGACAATTTTGAGGGCCTTCCTCTGACACCGCCTGGTATAGAGGTCCTGGATGGCAGGGAGCTTTGCCCCTGTGATGTACTGGGCCGTACGCACTACCCTCTGTAGTGCCTTGCGGTCAGAGGCCAAGCAGTTGCCATACCAGGCGGTGATGCAACCAGTCAGGATGCTCTCGATGGTGCAGCTGTATAATTTTTGAGGATCTGAGGACCCATGCCAAATCTTTTTAGTCTCCTGAGGGGGAATAGGCTTTGTCGTGCCCTCTTCACGACTGTCTTGGTGTGTTTGGACCATGATAGTTCGTTGGTGATGTGGACACCAAGGAACTTGAAGCTCTCAACCTGTTCCACTACAGCCCCGTCGATGAGAATGGGGGCGTGCTCAGTCCTCTTTTTTTTTCCTGTAGTCCACAATCATCTCCTTTGTCTTGGTCACGTTGAGGGAGAGGTTGTTGTCCTGGCACCACACGGCCAGATCTCTGACCTCCTCCCTATAGGCTGTCTCATCGTTGTCGGTGATCAGGCCTACCACTGTTGTGTCGTCGGCAAACTTAATGATGGTGTTGGAGTCGTGCCTGGCCATGCAGTCATGGGTGAACAGAGAGTACAGGAGGGGACTGAGCACGCACCCCTGAGGGGCCCCCCCGTGTTGAGGATCAGTGTGGCAGATGTGTTGTTACCTACCCTTACCACCTGGGGGCGGCCCGTCAGGAAGTCCAGGATCCAGTTGCAGAGGGAGGTGTTTAGTCCCAGGATCCTTAGCTTAGTGATGAGCTTTGAGGGCACTATGGTGTTGAATGCTGAGCTGTAGTCAATGAATAGCATTCTCACGTAGGTGTTCCTCTTGTCCAGGTGGGAAAGGGCAGTGTGGAGTGCGATAGAGATTGCATCATCTGTGGATCTGTTGGGGCGGTATGCAAATTGGAGTGGGTCTAGGGTTTCTGGGATTATGCTGTTGATGTGAGCCATGACCAGTCTTTCAAAGCACTTCATGGCTACAGACGTCAGTGCCACGGGTCGGTAGTCATTTAGGCAGGTTATCTTAGAGTTCTTGGGCACGGGGACTATGGTGGTCTGCTTGAAACATGTTGGTATTACAGACTCAGTCAGGGACATGTTGAAAATGTCAGTGAAGACACTTGCCAGTTGGTCAGCACATGCTCGGAGTACACGTCCTGGTAATCCGTCTGGCCCTGCGGCCTTGTGAATGTTGACCTGCTTAAAAGTCTTACTCACATCGGCTACGGAGAGCGTGATCACATAGTCGTCCGGAACAGCTGGTGCTCTCATGCATGCTTCAGTGTTGCTTGCCTCGAAGCGAGCATAGAAGTGGTTTAGCTCGTCTGGTAGGCTTGTGTCACTGGGCAGCTCGCGGCTGTGCTTCCCTTTGTAGTCTGTAATAGTTTTCAAGCCCTGCCACATCCGACGAGCGTCAGAGCCAGTGTAGTATGATTCAATCTTAGACCTGTATTGACTCTTTGCCTGTTTGATGGTTCGTCGGAGGTCATAGCGGGATTTCTTATAAGCGTCCGGGTTAGAGTCCCGTTCCTTGAAAGCGGCAGCTCTACCCTTTAGCTCAGTGCGGATGTTTCCTGTAATCCATGGCTTCTGGTTGGGGTATGTACGTACGGTCACTGTGGGGACGACATCATCGATGCACTTATTGATGAAGCCAGTGACTGATGTGGTGTACTCCTCAATGCTGTCTGAAGAATCCCGGAACATGTTCCAGTCTGTGCTAGCAAAACAGTCCTGTAGCTTAGCATCTGCGTCATCTGACCACTTTTTTATTAGCCGAATCACTGGTGCTTCCTGCTTCAGTTTTTGCTTATAAGCAGGAATCAGGAGGATAGAGTTATGGTCAGATTTGCCAAATGGAGGGCGAGGGAGAGCTTTGTATGCGTCTCTGTGTGTGGAGTAAAGGTGGTCTAGAGTTTTTTCCCCTCTGGTTGCACATTTAACATGCTGGTAGAAATTAGGTAGAACGGATTTAAGTTTCCCTGCATTAAAGTCCCCTGCTACTAGGAGCGCTGCATCTGGATGAGCGTTTTCCTGTTGATTAATGGCCTTGTACAACTCATTCAGTGCAATCTTAATGCCAGCATTGGTTTGTGGTGGTAAATAGACAGCTATGAAAAATATAGATGAAAACTCTCTTGGTAAATAGTGTGGTCTACAGCTTATCATAAGATACTCTACCTCAGGCGAGCAAAACCTTGAGACTTCCTTAGTATTTGATTTTGTGCACCAGCTGTTGTTTACAAATATACAGAGACCGCCACCCCTCGTCTTACCCGAGTCTGCCGTTCTGTCCTGCCGATGTAGCGTATAGCCTGCTAGCTGAATGATATCATTGTCGTCGTTCAGCCACGACTCCGTGAAACATAAGATATTACAGTTTTTAATGTCCCGTTGGTAGGATAACCGTAATCTTAAATCGTCCATTTTATTCTCCAAAGCTTGAACGTTGGCTAATAGGATTGATGGGAGAGGCAGTTTACTCGTTCGCCGTCTTATCCTTACAAGGCACCCGGATCTGCGCCCACGATATCTCCGTCTCTTCCTCACGCGAATGACGGGGATCTGGGCCTTGTCGGGAGTCTGTAGAATATCCTTCGCGAACGCCTCGTTGAAGAAAAAGTGTTCGTCCAACGCGAGGTGAGTAATCGCTGTCCTGATATCCAGAAGCTCTCTTTGGTTATAAGAGACGATGGCAGAAACATTATGTACAAAATAAATTACAAATAACGCGGAAAAACACACATAATAGTACAATTGGTTAGAGGGCTGTAAAACGGCAGCCATCATTGCACTGACTTTGCTCACAGCTGCTTGTTTGAAGAAGTGTACTTACTGTGATCAAGATGTGGTTGTCCCACTGGCTATCCTAAGTTGAATGCACCAATTTGTAAGTCGCTCTGGATAAGAGCGTCTGCTAAATGATTTAAATGTAAATGTAAATGACTGCTTGTCTAGCTTGCTAGCTAAGATTTTAAAAGTATGATGTTGACATGATCAGTCCAATCAAAGCTACTGTAGATATGTGATTTGATGTCATTTTATCTGTGGCCAGTGACCTTGAGACTTCTTGGTTGGGCACTTCTAATGTAAATCTATGACAGCACCCAAAGGGCTTGAATTTTCGAGCTCTCCCTGTAGATTTTGGTGAAAAATATAGAAGATATAGAAATCATGAATGTAGAACATGAAAAGAATAAGACAGAGTTTGAGAGATTCTACAGTGTAGAATCAGAGCATAGCTTCAAAAGATAAATCAGGCTTAAGAGGGCAGCAACTGAAAATGTTCCGTAGGATAAAGTGTGGGTCTTTTTTTCTATAATATGTTCTGTTATTAGGGGTGTTGCTAATCAGGCGATGGTTGCTATGGTGGTGTCTCACAGAGAAGAATGTGTCAGTTTTGTTTGAAGAGAAGGAATGTGACGTAGACCCCAGAAGTCTGCAGACTACAGGGATGGAGTCCATCTACACTACTAACTATAACAGGACATGATCAGTAAGGCGGCAGGTAGCTTAGTGGTTAAGAGCGTTGTGCCAGTAACCGAAAGGTCGCTGGTTCTAATCCCCTAGCCGACTAGGTGAACAATCTGTCGATGTGCCCTTGAGCAAGGCACTTAACCCTAATTGCTCATGTAAGTCACTCTGGATAAGAGCGTCTGCTAAATGACTAAAATGTAAATGATTGAAGGTCCTCATTTGGGTACTGGTCACAGGAGTAGCAAGAAAGGTTGCCTTTTGGAGTCTATGTCACACTCCTCTTACACATACAGAGAGAAAAACAACATGGCTGCTGTTTAAATGAACTGTAGAGTACTATTAAAACCAATCAATTAGGATGAATAACAGGGATAGAGGACATAACAATAAACTATCTACAAACTACACTACCACAGATGTTATAACAACCAGTACACTACTAAATGAAGTATAAAACAGGAGACCATGAGCATAGACCAACATCCATCAGAAACTGGAGTAGAGGTGAGAAAGAACAGGAGACCATGTTCATAAACTCCAGCAGATGATGCCAAACGTAGTTCAGTTGGTCTGCAGGAGGTTCGGGTGACAGGAGGAGGTGTCCTGAGGCTCACAAGCATCTAAAGGACTTCTTAAAACTTCAGTGTAGTGTGTAGAGGTATAAGAGAACAAGGATCGAGAACACAACAATGAACTTTAAACTAAACACTGGCCTATACGGTATACACAATGTCTGGGGGTCCCAGAGAAGAGGTTAAAAAACAACTGATGTTGTAGATTCCCAGAAACTGCTGAGGCCTCTTCTGCTCCTGGAAAGGGTAGAAGCTGCTCTTGCAGGGCTCGAGAGAAGAGAGAGAAGTGAGAGAGAGCGAGTGGGTCAGTCATATTTCCATAAAATGAAAAACAAAGCCTGTCATTTTTTGGTTGTTGTGTGAATTCAATAAAATGTGAGATTAAACCTTACACATTTTCGCCTTTACTCAGGAGGAAGATATGGCTGAGAAACATCAGACAGAGACATCAGTCTGCAGAAGTCCTTCGAGGACCTAAAGAAAGGGGGTTATGCTGTGCGAGGAGCACGGTACAGCTACTATCTTTGTCAACAAAAATAAATTTCAGTCATATGATACTTTCCTGGTAAAAATGTCTCTTTCAACAGGGTTCACGGAAGACCCTGTCCTCCGAGGCAGCACCTACCAGAATAAATAGCAGGAATCCACCCCCTCAATCTGCCACAGATGCACGGCGTTGTGGAAAAAGCAGTAAGCCAACTACAAAGTTCGTAGCAATTAAAGATGCATCGTTGTTGTTTTATATCAATACAACAGGTTTAAAGTCTTGAATTGTCTATTTTTGAAGGAGGGGACAGGGAAGCAGATGTAGGAGTTTTAGGTGAGAAAGACAGAGAGAACAAGATAATGAAGGAGAGTGTAGAGCCAGCTCCAGCAGAGGAAACAGCAGCAGATGGTCGGCAGGAGGTGGTCTGTCAGGTGACAGAGGTGGCGGAAGGAGGCGTCCTCACGAGCATACAGGAAGCTCAGGTGTCAAAGGAAGCAGCATGTAGCACAGGTGTCATGCAGCGGGAGGCCATCATCCAATTGAAGGAGGTCTATAGTATAATAATAATAATAATAATAATAATAATAATAATAATACACCCGCAGTGATTGATTGCACAAACATTGAAACAAAAATAGCACAGTTATTCTCATACAGATTTTTTCATAGAATACAGTTCCTGGAAAAGAAGCTGTCAAATTCACGCAAAAAAAAAAACAGGCAAATGCAAAGCAGACATGCCAAGACTAAAAGCCATGAAAACCAAGTACGTAGTCATCCTATAGATTGGAATAACACATAAGTTGACTTCTAATAGACAACATTAGGATTGATTGTACAATGATACAGTGATTTCATCATCATCATGCATCTATCCTCTTTATAATTTGTAGAACAAAACAAGATCCAATGTTGGAGGCCATGGAGTCGCCACCGCCACATCTTCCAAGTACAGTCTGCAGAGTAATAAGAGAGGACAGAGGTTCTCTGTGGAGATAAAACAATTTGGAATACAGCGGTACCACCACAATCCTTCCACTTACAGATTTCTGCGGGGAAAAAATATCCTGCCAATCCCTACCTTGGTTTCTTTTATGTAAGAATAAACATTGCATTTTGCTCTTACAAGAGGATTAATTTGTAGGACTGCATGTTTTCAGAAATTATCTAAAAGATGGTATCAATTATTTTATTTTGAAGCCCAGATTCCTTGACTCTTTCATCAAGAAGATGGAACTCCTGGTCAGATATATGAGCACAACAGAAAGAGAAGCAACTCCTGCGTTGTCTTGGCTGTGTGCTTAGGGTTGTTGTCCTGTTGGAAGGTGACCCTTCACCCCAGTCTGAGCGCTCTGGAGCAGGTTTTCATCAAGGATCTCTCTGTACTTTGCTCCATTCATCTTTCCCTCCACTGCCACCACCATGCTTCACCATAGGGATGGTGCCAGGTTTCCTCCAGACGTGACGCTTGGCATTCAGGCCAAAGAGTTCAATCTTGGTTTCATCAGACCAAAGAATCTTGTTTCTCATGGTCATAGAGTCCTTTAGGTGCCTTTTGTAAAACTCCAAGCGGGCTGTCATGTGCCTTTTACTGAGGAGTGGCTTCAGTCTGGCCACTCTACCATAAAGGCCTGATTGGTGGAATGCTGCAGAGATGGTTGTCCTTCTGGAATGTTCACCCATCTCCACAGAGGAACTCTGGAGCTCTGTCAGAGTGACCATTGGGTTCTTGGTCACGTCTGGAGGAAACATGGCACCATCCCTACGGTGAAGCATGGTGGTGGCAGTATCATGCTGTGGGGATGTTTTTCAGCAGCAGGGACTGGGAGACTAGTCAGGATCGAGGGAAGGATGAACGGAGCAAAGTACAGAGATTCTTGATGAAAACCTGCTCCAGAGCGCTCAGGACCTTAGACTGGGCCAACAGGACAACAACCCTAAGCACACAGCCAAGACAACGCAGGAGTGGCTTCGGGACAAGTCTCTGAATGTCCTTGAGTGGCCCAGCCAGAGCCAGGACTTGAACCTGATCTAACAACTCTGGAGAGACCTGAAAATAGCTGTGCAGTATCATGACTTGCCCTCATGGGTTGAGGATCAAACATGCTGGCTAGGCAAAGGTTTGAACACCCCCTCTCCTGGGGGCCAGTTTTATGACCGGTCGTGAATACCGTGCAGACTTTCTCTTCCTTGCCATGAAGTATTGGGAGAAAGGACCCCTTTGTTAAGACTGAGATTCTTCCCGCCAAAACTCCAACATCGAAAAGTGGATAATGAAACAATATTTCTACCACAAATAATGTGGGAAATTGTCGGTGGTGACTTAAAGAACAATCATGTCAAATTCGTTACTATGTTGTGATGTCATTAAAGACGATGGAACAACATAACTGTATCTCTGGGGGTGTACACTTCCCAGCTATGAGGTTTGCATCTAATTGTTGTATAAAACGAATGATTAAGTGTAATAATACTTTTGTGAAGATAACAATGTGATTTTAGCATTCTAGATGAGATGATTGTTTTCCATATTGATTTGTTCTCAGTCAGTGGCCATGCCCAATGAGCACAAACATGATGAAACGCCCCCTTTTCTACTCAAGTATAAAACCCCTCGTGACGAAATTCACCTCAGACCAAGCAGATTATGGTATAAGGCGGATGTTGCAAATGGTTGAATTTATACCAGACCAGGAAGCTTGAAGCTGAAGCTACACGGCTTAAAATGGTTGAAACTCTACAGACCAGCAGACGTGAAGCGTGAGCTAAACGTTAAAATACGTGAGACGTTAGTCCATACGTTTGAAATGGTGAGAAACTCTGAAACTCTCAATCTCTACACAAGAAGAAGAAACTCGCCATAGCATTACCAGTCTGCAGCTGGCATGTATAGTCGTCTAGAGAACTTTCACTAAAGACACGAGTTGGGAAGGACAATCCCTCTCACACAACCATTGGTACATCTGAAGTAACTATTCTAACAGATCAACTCTACGAACTACAGGGTACGCTGAAGTATCCATTCTAACCACCACTACGACCAGAAAACTCTACAAAGGACATTGGGATCTCTGGTGGGCAAACCAGAGTCCTACATCATCAACTCAACTATCGAGGACAGCTACACGTAAATACATGTTGCATTTCTAATCCGAATGAGCAATGCTAAACATTTGTATTTCCGTGAGCGTAGTTTCCAAAGTATCAACGATAGTTTGAATCTCTGTCTCTCCCTTCCAAGCATTCATGCCATTGTTAGTCCAGTCCACTAGGGACCTGTTTTCATTGTATTACTTTAGTAATCAGTAACCTACGTGTGTGTGTGTATTGTGTTATTATTTAGATAGTAAAAAAATAATTAAGCCAATTTGTGTATTGCTGATTTATCAATAAGGTTAGGGTACTTGCAGGTTCAAGGATTATGCGACGTTCAGAATGAGACTGATAAGAGGTAATTATTTAATAAGTGACTTATCGATATATAACATATACCTTCTAAGAGTTTAATTCAGGAGATGGTAACTCGTTAATCAACTTATTTTGTGGTGCCCCAAATTCCTAATGAGTTAATTGTTACATGATTAATTTAAATAGAGAGTGACAATTAAACAGAGTTAGTTGATTCGATAAATAAGTCATACATTAAAGTAAGTCACGCCACGACAGCAGCGACGCTCCCTATCCAACCTGACAGAGTTTGAGAGGATCTGCAGAGAAGAATGGTAGAAACTCCAAATACAGGTGTGCCAAGCTTGTAGCATCATACCCAAGAAGACTCAAGGCTGTAATCGCTGCCAAAGGTGCTTCAACAAAGTACTGCGTAAAGGGTCTGAATACTTGTGATATCAGTTTTTTTTATACATTTGCAAACATTTCTACAAATCGGTTTTTGCTTTGTAATTATGGGGTATTTTGTGTAGATTGAAGGGGGAAAAAAACGATTTAATCCATTTTAGAATAAGGCTGTAACGTAACAAAATGTGGAAGAAGTCAAGGGGTCTGAATACCAAATGCTGTGATCGTATACAAATATATAATAATAATAATAAGCCATTTAGCAGACGCTTTTATCCAAAGCGACTTACAGTCATGCGTGCATACATTTTTGTGTATGGGTGGTCCAACTAACTGAGGTACTCCATGCACTTTACATACTCACCTCATCCACCATCAATGTGTAGCACCCACCTCAGTGATGCACAGTGACCATTTTTTGTGCCAGAACTCTCACCACACATCAGCTATCAGGTGGAGAGGTGAGGAGTGATGTACGACCATTAGGGGGATGATTAGGAGGCCATGATGGAATGTGGCCATGTTGGGAATTTAGCCATGACACCGGGGTGAACACCCCTACTCTTACAACAAGTGCCATGGGATTTTGAATGACCACAGAGAGTCAGGACACCCGTTTTAACGTCCCATCTGAAAGACAGCACCCTAACGCAGGACAATGTTCCCAAATGTAATCAAGGTTTGAAATTATGTTTTATTATATCTGTTTAGGCTTCTTGCGGTCAGTTTGCATTCTACATTTTTGTATTTATTATTATGTTCCGACCCCCTGACCCTCCGCTCAAGAACAAATTGGCCCGCGGCTGAATCTAGTTGATGATCCCTGATTTAGGGTATCAATTCTCAATGACTTTCAAAGACATTTGGAGGTAAATATTTTGATATTTTTATTTATTTTTATTTTGAAAAGACAAAATAGTTGAATATTCCCGGGACCACCCATATGTAAAATGTATGCACACATGACTAAGTCGCTTTGGATAAAAGTGTCTGCTAAATGGCATATATTAATATTGGAATGTATTGGAATGTATTTGGAAATACACTAGGGAAGTATTTGAAAATATTCAAATACACCGACTAAAATACACTCCGATGCATTTAACCCAGGTATTTTAAATAATTGTTTGAAAATACTTTTAAGTAGTAGGCTATTTATAGGAAATTATTTGTAAAATTCTTCAAGTATTTGAGAAGTACTTGATTCGGGCCACATTATTTTGGAGTGAGTATTTAAACAACAAATAATCAAATAAAGATGTATTTAAACCTAGGTCTGATCGCCTCCCATATCCTTTACCTGTAATGTCTGTCACACCTTAACAGTCATCATTACTCCAATGTATAGGCCTGCTAAGTGTTTTGTGTAATACGGTGTAATAGTGTTTCCCTTACTAACACATATACAGTGGGGAAAACAAGTATTTGATACACTGCCGATTATGCAGGTTTTCTTACTTACAAAGCATGTAGAGGTCTGTAATTGTTATCATAGGTACACTTCAACTGTGAGAGACGGAATCTAAAACAAAAATCCAGAAAATCACATTGTATGATTTTTAAGTAATTAATTTGCATTTTATTGCATGACATAAGTATTTGATCACCTACCAACCAGTAAGAAGCTCTCCTGTTCTCCACTCATTACCTGTATTAACTGCACCGGTTTGAACTCGTTACCTGTATAAAAGACAACTGTACACACACTCAATCAAACAGACTCCAACCTCTCCACAATGGCCAAGACCAGAGAGCTGTGTAAGGACATCAGGGATAAAATTGTAGACCTGCACAAGGCTGGGATGGGCTACAGGACATTAGGCAAGCAGCTTGGTGAGAAGGTAACAACTGTTGGCGCAATTATTAGAAAATGGAAGAAGTTCAAGATGACGGTCAATCACCCTCGGTCTGGGGCTCTATGCAAGATCTCACCTCGTGGGGCATCAATGATCATGAGGAAGGTGAGGGATCAGCCCAGAACTACACGGCAGGACCTGGTCAATGACCTGAAGAGAGCTGGGACCACAGTCTCAAAGAAAACCATTAGTAACACACTACGCCGTCATGGATTAAAATCCTGCAGCGCACGCAAGGTCCCCATGCTCAAGCCAGCGCATGTCCAGGTCCGTCTGAAGTTTGCCAATGACCATCTGGATGATCCAGAGGAGGAATGGGAGAAGATCATGTGGTCTGATGAGACAAAAATTGAGCTTTTTGGTCTAAACTCCACTCGCCGTGTTTGGAGGAAGAAGAAGGATGAGTACAACCCCAAGAACACCATCCCAACCGTGAAGTATGGAGGTGGAAACATCATTCTTTGGGGATGCTTTTCTGCAAAGGGGACAGGACGACTGCACCGTATTGAGGGGAGGATGGATGGGGCCATGTATCGCGAGATCTTGGCCAACAACCTCCTTCCCTCAGTAAGAGCATAGAAGATGGGTTGTTGCTGGGTCTTCCAGCATGACAACGACCCAAAACACACAGCCAGAGCAACTAAGGAGTGGCTCCGTAAGAAGCATCTCAAGGTCCTGGAGTGGCCTAGCCAGTCTCCAGACCTGAACCCAATAGAAAATCTTTGGAGAGAGCTGAAAGTCCGTATTGCCCAGCGACAGCCCCGAAACCTGAAGGATCTGGAGAAGGTCTGTATGGAGGAGTGGGCCAAAATCCCTGCTGCAGTGTGTCCAAACCTGGTCAAGACCTACAGGAAACGTATGATCTCTGTAATTGCAAACAAAGGTTTCTGTACCAAATATTAAGTTCTGCTTTTCTGATGTATCAAATACTTATGTCATGCAATAAAATGCAAATTAATTACTTAAAAATCATACAATGTGATTTTCTGGATTTTTGTTTTAGATTCCGTCTCTCACAGTTGAAGTGTACCTATGATAAAAAATTACAGACCTCTACATGCTTTGTAAGTAGGAAAACCTGCAGAATCGGCAGTGTATCAAATACTTGTTCTCCCCACTGTATACTGTGTGAATAACCTGATCTAGAGGAATCTTTCCATAATTGTACCTCTCATACCAAAATGGTTTGCACAGACAACTAGAACTATTAATGACAGTTGTTGCACAACAAGTATAGCTTGTAGTAAAGAACAAATAAAGTGACAGTTAAATCAAAGATTTTCCCGGAATATTTATTCTGAATATGTACAACAATTATGTTTGATTACAATGTAATAAAGAGTGAAAACGATGGTCATTACAGTATTCATAAGGCTGACTCTTCCGGTTCCAGTTGCATGAATGGGAAATGAAGTGCAAGCTCAGAGTAGGTCTGAAAATATAGGTGGAAAACATATGTACCCTGTACAGGAAACAAGTACATTTTATCTGACTCTTTAAAAACATATATATTGGACCTTGTAGGCTCAAGATGAGCCAGAACATCCATTCCATTAGTCTCAGTTCTGGAATCCAGCGAGATGTGGGCAGCAGGATATTCAACATTTAAATTCTACACTGTACATCTGCATTACATTCAAATGTACAAGACGCTAAGCAACGGGTGAATCAAATGGGAAGCAGTCATACAGTAGCAAGACAATCACAAACACATTGCATGTCTTAGGGTAAGTGTGCCTTTTACACACACTGTGCAATAGTGACACCCTCCGGAAACGTTGGAACTTCATGAAATGACCATGTTGCAAGTTCAGCTAAGAGTAACAGCATTTTGTAACAAATATCCCTAGTCTAGACGGAGATTATATGTGATTTCTGAGAAATCAGGAATCTCAAAATATGGTTAATCTAATCCTAATTGTGTAACAATTGCAACACTGTTTTGACCTTGAACAGAACATTTGTTTATTTGGAGTCCAGCTTTGCCTCCCTTTCCTTGCTGGTGGTCAAAGACCTGGCACCTTCTCCAAGAGTACCTTTAGAAGTAAGTCCCTGGTGAACTTTGTCATGGGGTGAAGTCTTGGACCCCTTTTCTGTGGGGTCTAGTGATGTTACTTTACCACTTGGTGTATGCTGGGGAAACGTTTGTGGTAACACTTCACCACTCTGGATTTCTTTGGAAGGTGGGTGTGGGGACATTTTACAAGTCAGGTTATCTTGGGTAAGGTTCTTTGATGGCACTTTGCCACTTGGTGCACCTGGGGCAGGGGATTGTGGTGGCATGTCACCACTCTGGGTTTGTGGCGGTGCTTTGCAACTTTGGGCATCACGCTGCAGACTCAGCTCGCCCCATTTGTCTCCTGCGGTGTCGGGGGTTGAGGCCTCCAGTTTGTCATTGGGGGAGTGTTGAGTTGCTGAGAGACCAGCAGGAGGCTCCAGGTCCTCAGAGGTGGGTTGCAGGGCTGCTTTGCTTTCTGTGGTGGGCTGAGGGGGGGACTGCTGGGATGCTTTATCCCCAGCTGCAGCGTTTGGGGAAGGGCTGGCAGAGCCAGACCGGGGATCTTTGGTGGGCGATGAGCTGGTCCCTGTGAGGGAGAAAAGGAAGCGCAATGAGCATGGTCAACTGTGAGCATAGCTCCTCATACTGCTGGTGAAATGGAGTTCGGCTCATCTCAAGGTTGTAGAATTAATCTCCAGCTGTTACTGGGCTTTCAGATGTTTCAACTTGGCATTCTCCATTCACAAGAATATTGTGACTGAACAATAAGGTAAAATTCCAGTGGAAGGTCAACTTGAGAAAAAATGGTTCATCATTTCAAAATGAAACCACGTTCCTAATTATCCTGTTTAAGGAATATATTTTGGAGTGCAGACTTTAACAGTAGGCACGTCAAAAAACAGATAAAGCAACACCTCACGGCGCAACGCCTCTCCCCTATTTGACCAAGATAGTTTGTGTGTACGTATTGATATGTAGGCTACTTGTGCCTTATTTAAATTGATGTAGTTCTGTCCTTGAGCTGTTCTTGTCTATTAATGTTCTGTATTATGTCATGTGTCATGTTTTGTGTGGACCCCAGGAAGAGTAGCTGCTGCTTTCACAACAGCTAATGGGGACACTAATAAAATACCAAATAGCTTCATTTGCATATTCATGTGCATTTTAACACAATATTTCAGAAAAGGTGTAATACAAATAATCTCATGTCTACATTCAACTGGTAATGGTCATTTTGATAGATAAAGAATATATATATTTTATACTCTATTTGGTGTGGTGCCTGGCTTTATTAACCTAATTAACATAATTATGTAGTTCCACTTCTGTTGACATTCTAAAAACATTCCAGATGACAACACTTGTGTTACAGTATGATAGATTTTGATCAAGAAAAATCGGACCGTTTCAGACTCTGTCACATCCATAACGGGGAGTGTAACATCCATAATCGTCGCTTCTCCTCTCCAAAAGTAATAAATGTAAATTACAATCTTTTCAAAATGATTGTTTTTGTGTTCAGCCAAGCCTTTCATTCTAAAATGGCTATCCATGTTTTTTAACGTAAGACTTACAAACTCAGACTGCTAATATGTTCAGTCTCCCCAAAAAGCTTGTCCATTTCATGTCACATCCAAAAGCGTATTTTTTGCTTTATTTCTCCAATATGAACAAGTCCTTTTTTTTGTGTACTACAGCCAGCCACACACATCAAATATTTAAATTATGTTTTGTGTGTCCATTCTGTGAGAAATGTTGTTTGTGATACTGTGCAAATGTCACATCCATAATGCTGAAATAGCCCAAAGAATGGTCAAATAAAGAGCAAACACTTTCAGTTCAACAAAGAGTACAGGTCAGACAAACGGAACAAGCCTATTAGTTACTACTATAGCAAGTGATGGGTTATCAACACTTAAATCGTTTACCAGTTGCAGCCTTGTCCACATTCTTCTTGCCTTGTGTGAAAGGGCAGGGCAATATCTTTGCTGGAGTGTAAGTGTTCAAAGGAGTTTTCTTCCCAGCTGTCGAACACAAAAAAATAAATTGAGATGCGAGCATCGACAAATTACTGTTGATCATTTGTACGACGAGCAGCGATACGTACCTGGGGAGGAGGCAGAGATCTCCAGGAGTGACTCATGGGATGCAGCGATGGAAGCCAGGAAGTCGTCTATCTGTTTCAGCGAGAGCGAGTTGTGCAGGGTCTCCAGGGGGCATATGGACGGAACCATGGAGTACAACTCAAAACCTAGAGGGGGGAAATGCCTCCGGATGATAAGCCGACAATACAGAGAACACTACAAGCCCTCTGGAGACTAATCATGACAGAGAACATTGCATTATTTGGGGGGGGAATGAAAATCGGCAGACAAAATCACAACGCTTCCATTATCTCAAAGTGACAGCAAACAAAAACAAAACACTACCGAAAAACAGATCAGATCTGATTGAGGTGAATACTGTAGGATGATGGCAGACGTATGACACAAAGTATATCCCACTGAAAGCAATACCCATCACGACTGTCCCAGCCAGGATGAGAAGAAACACAAAAGTGAATGTTAACTTACCCTAGTTGTGATTACAGTTTGGTTTATAAAGCCTTAAAGCCTTTGATGGACGTGGGGGGAGATTTAATAAAGTGGTCTAACAAACACCACAATATTGTTCAGGGGAAAAGCTAGTGTTTTTTTTTTTTTACATTCGGTTTAAAGCTGCAATATGTAACGTTTTGGGCGACCTGACCAAATTAGCATAGAAATATGAGTCATACATCTCATTGAAAGCAAGTCTAAGAAGTGGTAGATCTGTTCTATGTGAGCTATTTCTATGCTTCCTGTTCTTAAGTTTCGTTTTTTGCATCTTTTACTTTCGGTTTTGTACATCAGCTTCAAACGGCTGAAAATACAATATTTTTGGTAATTGAAAAGAGATTTCACAGCGGTTTAGATTGCACAATGATTCTCTACAAGGATGAATGGAGCAAAGTACAGAGAGAACCTTGATGAAAACCTTCTCCAGAGCGCTCAGGGCCTCAGACTTGGGCGAAGGTTCACCTTGCTTGTTTTGCCACAAACTGAAATTAGGAGAACTATTAAAATTTTTGCAACCAGGAAATGGCGGAGTGATATCTGCATATTGCACGTTTAATAAAATACCATACTGTAAGAAAATTTCATAACTGTACATGCAACTATTTAAGACGTTTTAGAAATTACAATACACACAAAAGAACATGGGGCTTCTTTCCTTTTTCATCTTTTTTTCCAAGCCACTTGGCTCTTTGGTGGCTCTAGCACTATTCTTCAGTGGTAATCCATTAGTGACTGTGGGTAATACAGTGCATTCGGAAAGTATTCAGACCCCTTGACTTTTTCCACATTTTGTGACATTACAGCCTTGTTCTAAAATGAATTTTAAAAAATAAAAAACTCAATCTACACACAATACCCCATTATGACAAAGCGAAAACAGGTTGTTAGAAATTTTAGCAAATGTATCAAACAAAAAACAGAAATACCTTATTTACATAAGTATTCAGACCCTTTGCTATGTGACTCGAAATTGAGCTCAGGTGCATCCTGTTTCCATTGATCATCCTTGAAATGTTTCTACAACTTGATTGGAGTCCACCTGTGGTAAATTAAATTGATTGGACATGATTAGGAAAGACACACATGGTCTATATAAGGTCCCACAGTTGACAGTGCATGTTATAGCAGAAACCAAGCCATGAGGTCCAAGGAATTGTCCGTAGAGCTCCAAGACAGGATTGTGTCAAGGCACAGATCTGTGGAAGGGTACCAAAAAATTACTACAGCATTGAAGGTCCCCAAGAACACAGTGGCCTCCATCATTCTTAAATGGAAGAAGTTTGGAGCCTTCCTAGAGCTGGTCGCTGGCCCAAACTGAGCAATCAGCAGAGAAGGGCCTTGATCAAGGAGGTGACCAAGAACCCGATGGTCACTCTGACAGAGCTCTAGTGTTCCTCTGTGGAGATGGGTGAACCTTCCAGAAGGACAACCATCTCTGAAGCACTCCACCAATCAAGCCTTTATGGTAGAGTGGCCTGACGGAAGCCACTCCTCAGTAAAAGGCACATGATAACCCGCTTGGAGTTTGCCAAAAGGCACGTAAAGACTATCGGACCATGAGAAACAAGATTCTCTGGTCTGATGAAACCAAGATTGAACTCTTTGGCCTGAATGTCAAGCGTCACGTCTGGAGGAAACCTGGCACCATCCCTACGGTGAAGCGTGGTGGTGGCAGCATCATGCTGTGGGGATGTTTTTCAGCGGCAGGGACTGGGAGACTAGTCAGGATCGAGGGAAGGATGAACGGAGCAAAGTACAGAGAGATCCTTGATCCTTTTCCAGAATGATCAGGACCTCAGACTGGGGCGAAGGTTCACCTTCTAACAGGACAACAACCCTAAGCACACAGCCAAGACAACGCAGGAGTGGCTTCGGGACAAGTCTCAGAATGTCCTTGAGTGGCCCAGCCAGAGCCCGGACTTGAACCCGATTGAACATCTCTGGAGAGACCTGAAAATAGCTGTGCAGCGACGCTCCCCATCCAACCTGACAGAGCTTGAGAGGATCTGCAGAGAAGAATGGGAGAAACTCCACAAATACAGGTGTGCCAAGTTTGTAGCGTCATACCCAAGAAGACTCTAGGGTGTAATCGCTGCCAAAGGTGCTTCAACAAAGTACTGAGTAAAAGGTCTGAATACTTATGTAAATATTATATTTCTATTTTTTTTGCAAAAATCTCTAAAAAACTGTTTTTGCTTTGTCATCATGGGGTATTGTGTGTAGATTGATGAGGAAAAAAACGATTTAATCCATTTTAGAATAAGGCTGTAACGTAACAAAATGTGGAAAAAGTCAAGAGGTCTGAATACTTTCTGAATGCACTGTATACAATTGGAATTGGTTAGATATACTTAATTTCTAAATTATTGTAGAAAATATATAAATAAATAATAATAGTGTGTCTTTTCAAGACTGAAAGAGCTGCGGTAGATTCAGTTTCCAAAGCATATAGAATTTGACAGCTGAGAAGGTAACAAGTAACTGGGAAAATAATATTTAGGCAGTACAGTAACACCAACGCGCAAATAAATGTGTCTGAGACACTGCAGACAAAGGTGATGATGCAGAAAACATATACGGTTAGTATGTTGCAATGAGACATGGCTTCTCTGGTTAATACAACATGAGGGCAAAAGGGGGCATTTTTATGCTCACTAATAACAGCATCAAAATCTTCCCCATTTGCATGTCATTGAGGCAATTCATAGAACTAAATATGTTGCTAAATATAATTAACTAAATTCAATTGAGCTTATCATTTTAGGCAATAACCACATATTTGTATGAATACTCCCCAATGAGTCTAACACACCATGGATGAAAAAACCTTGGTACTCTGTACAAAGACACATTTTGAGATATGATAATTATGTAAATTAATGTTAAAAAATATTAGATTTGAACAAAGTTCCTTTATCAATAAAACCTTATTTGTTGGCCAAATAGAAATAAAATAATAAGTATATTTGCAGGGATGTAATAACACAGTAATTACACTATGATCCCTCAGGAAAAGGTATAGATTGGCTCTTCCCCCTTTCTTATTAAACGTATCTTATTTGACCTTATTTTCCCTATAACAAGTAAATATATATTCATAATATTTATATATGTATCCTAGAAATTCACAGTAATAATGATAACAAATCTTAATATTTTATCAATAAATATACTAAACCTTTTTTGGACTGTAGGACATGCACTGTATGCCTGTGGCTTAGAGGATTTATTATAGATAGCACCTCACAACAGCACCAAATAGAAATATACATTTTCATGAGCAAGAGTGTTCTGGGGGGGCAGGACTAAGAAAGATCAAGGAAGCTGAACTATACACAACAGAAAAACTAAAAACACCAAACAATGTTCAGACAAGATATAAATGGGTAAATTACACATAATAAAACACTTACCACAGAACATACTGGAAAAGACTGACCCATTTAGAAAAGCAGAAGAAAAACAACGATAACCCAAAATTATCAAATTAGTGCAAATTGGTTTAATGTACAAAGAACGTACTTTAACTACAAAATCATATTTTGTTGCATCAAAATTAGAGTCAACCACAAGCTGAGGTGGCTGACAGGTTTATGCGGACCAAATGTAAGAAAATATGAATCCCAGATATCACATTATGATTTCAAATTTCAAAAGTTGCCTTTACATCTAAAACAATTAAGGAAAAGTGCAATAGATACTACAGCTATATTTGACTAGATTAGCAGCATTACTATATTTGACTAGATTAGCAGCATTACTATATTTGACTAAATTAACAGCATTCATATTTGACTAGATTAACAGCATTACTATATTTGCCCAGATTAACAGCATTACTAAATTAGATTAACCACATTACTATATTTTCCATAGATTAACGGCATTACTAAATTTGACTAGAATAACAGCATTACCATATTTGCCATAGATTCAAAACATTACTACATTTGACTAGATTAACGGTATAACTATAATTTGCCATACGTCTAAAGGAACATTTATAGATTGGCAACGTTCTTGTGATACAGTCACCCAACTCTCGACACAACAAAAGCCATCAAGAAGAAAAAAAAACATACCATTGAAGGCCATATTCGAGCCAAACAAACTACTAAAACTACAGCACTGCAACTATTAACATGAACAGATGAGCAGGGGACAGGACTAGCTAGTCACAAATAGTTCCATGAGGTCCTAAACTATAGGGTGACAAACATGAGGACTTTTCAGGCGAACAAAAGAAGCACATGGTCTTGGAAGTTTGCATGAGCATTCAGTAGTCTCAATGTTTATGATCACATTCCATGTGCACTGCTTTGACGCTAGCAGAGGATCTCATGGGGGAGGGAAGATTCTATCCAGACCAAAATAAACAGGGATGAGGTAAGGAGGTGCATCTTAATTAACAAAAGCAAACATACCATTGGTCGGGTGTCGCGCAAATGAGATAGAAAATCGTTTTACAGCAGACCCACGCGTGGCCTCTGAGAAAGAGAAAAACAGGTACCTGAAATGTACAACAGCTAACAGAAATAGAGGTTAGGAAAAGGCTAAAGAAGTGAAGTATTAGAAGGCGTGCAGGAAAGAAGGGTGAGGAAAGGAACGTTTGTTTTAGTAGTGAGTTAACTGTTAGGATTCTCTCAGCCAGAGCAAGGTTTGTGAAGATTAACAATTATTATGGTTGTCTGGAAACATTTCTAAAAAGGCCAATGGACACCTGTACTGGTCCCCCACTTTATTGAACCTTGCATATAGCAGAATCAAACCCAAACCACATCTACTGTAGCTTCACCACCTGCCTTCCACCAACTAGTTTTCCTACAATTACCTTGCTGGTGCTTCAGCATCTTTTCAGTGCTACAAATGATTAACTAATGTCCAACTTTCCACACATTACAGTATAAATAGGATACATTCTATGTGACTGTGCAAAGAATCCTGGATTTTATGGGTTAAATCAATTAAAAGTTTGATGATCCTGATCAATTTGCTTCAAACTAAGGAAAAGCTGTTCATTTGGACAGCCATAATCTTAGAAATTTTGATTTTCTTCATGACATTATTTCAGCAAGCCATGACACCCACCATCTCTGATTGTTCTGAAATCATTTCTGTAGTTATAAACAGATAAGATTAGCATCCCTGAAACGTTATTTTAATTTTAATTTAATCTCTGAGAAATTGCACCCAAATTGGACCTTTTGATTTGCGGGATTCAGATAATATTCAACAAATACAGTATAGTACCCAACATCCGATTGGACTAAACTTCCTCCCATTGAGTAAGACATGAAGCCACCCACGGACCCACGGACCCCCGCGCCAATCCCACCTCAACAACCAGTATATAGTATCAGTTCTCTACGTTTGAAAAGTAGTATGAAGCTGCGGTTTGTTGTATTGCTTCTTCATCTTTTGTAATGCATTTCCTGTGAATCTGGTGATTTTTTTTTATTTTTTTTAACTTGTATTTACCAGAAATCAGTGTGAAAGTACCAGGTTCTGCCCACTAGATCCCACTGTTTCCTGCTACTGCCACTACACACTTGTATCCACTTTCCTGGTCTGTTGTGTTTATTAAAAATGGAACACAACATTTTCTTTGCAACTTTGGGTAGAAAACCAATAGCTTTTGCTCATAAATTGTGAGGTCAAGCCAGTCCTCCATGAAAGCAATTCAGTTTGTCCTTCTCTTAGCAACCTAATGCTTCAACCCAACTCTCCTTGAACAGTCCAACAAGTGGCCTCTCTCATTAGTTATTCCTACGCAATTCTCATATGAAGACTTTTTCTACAAGCCCAAAACTTGTGACAACCCTAATCAAATTATAAACCATTGCAAGGCAGTTGTATGTTTTTCAATACAATTATTAGAAAACATCTCTATATTTAGTGTGATTACTGACATTTACCATTAAACCTACCCAGCCCAATACCATTACCCTTGCAAAACACTATACAGTATGTGTTTGGGACTTTTACAATTGAAACCATAAGAATTGCTGTAGCCTAATGGTTTGCTTGTTTGCCAGGAATGGTCCATACCTTTCTTGAAGGGAATAAAACACACACACACACACACACACACACACACACACACACACACACACACACACACACACACGAGGGGCCATTTCCTGGACACAAATTAAGCCTAAGAGAAGGAAAAACTCGCGGCTGAGTCGTGAGGATAACCGCACTATTTATTTTCATGAGCAAAAGCTATTGGTTTTCTACCCAAAGTTGCAAAGAAAATGTTGTGATCCATTTAATAAACACAAGAGACAAGCAACATTGATAAAAGTATCAGGAACAGCGGCATTTCATGGGCAAAACTTGGTACTTTCACGCTAATTTATAGTAAATAATACAAGCGACTTCAATGGCTAATTTCACTGAACAAAAAAAACTAACATCACCAGATTCACAGGGAATACATTACAAAGGATGAAGACACAATAGTCCAAGCAGCAGCTCCATACTACTTGTCAAACAGAGACCTGATACTGTATACTGGTTGTTGGGATGGGATTGGTGTGGGGGGTCCGTGGGTGGCTTTTGACCATTTTATTGGATTCCTCATGTCTTACTCACAGTTAGGAAGAATTATGGTCTAAATCGGATGTTAGGTACTATATTTATTGAAGATACGAATCCTATAAATTAAAAAACTGACAATTTGGGTGCAATCAATTAGCTTAATTTCTCAGAGATCAAATTACACTATATACACAAAAGTATGTGGACACCCCTTCAAATTAGTGGATTTGGCTATTTCAGCCACACCCGTTGCTGACAGGTGTATAAAATCTAGCACACAGCCATGCAGTCTCCATAGACAAACCTTGGCAGTAGAATGGCCTTACTGAAGAGCTCAGTGATTATTATGATTAATTGTTTTGTAATTTTACCCCCTTTTTCGTGATATCCAAATAGGTAGTTACGATCTTGTCTCATCGCTGCAACTCCCCAACAGGCTCGGGAGAGGCAAAGGTCGAGTCATGCGTCCTCCGAAACATGACCCGCCAAGCCGCGCCGCTTCTTAACACCTGCTTGCTTAACCCGGTAGCCAGCCGCACCAATGTTTTGGAGGAAACACCATTCAACTGAAGTCAGCTTGCCCGGCCCTCCACAAGGAGTCGCTAGAGCGCGATGAGCCAAGGAAATCCCCCCGGCCAAACCCTCCCCTAACCTGGACGACGCTGGGCCAATTGTGCGCCGCCCTATGGGACTCACGGTCACGGCCGGCTGTGACACAGCCTGGGATCGAACCACATGCAGTAGTGACGTCTCAACACTTCGATGCAGTACCTTAGACCGCTGCGCCACTTGGGAGGCCAAGCTCAGTGACTTTCAACGTGGCACTGTCATAGGATGCCACCTTTCCAACAATCTATTCGTCAAATTTTTGCCCTGCTAGAGCTGCCCCGGTCAACTTTAAGTGCTGTTATTGTGAAGTGGAAACATCTAGGAGCAACAACGACTCAGCCGCGAATTGGTAGGCCACACAAGCTAACAGAACGGGACCGCAGAGCGCTGAAGCGCGTATCACGTAAAAATCGCCTGTCCTCGGTTGCAACACTCACTACCGAGTTCCAAACGGCCTCTGGAAGCAAACGTCAGCACAAGAACTGTTCGTCGGGAGCTTCATGAAATGGATTTTCATGGCCGAGCAGCCACACACAAGCCTAAGATCACCATGCGCAATGCCAAGCGTCGCCTGGAGTGGTGTAAAGCTCACTCCCATTGGACTCTGGAGTAGTGGAAACATATTTTCTGGAGTGAGATGAATCACGCTTCACCATCTGGCATTCTGACGGACGAATCTGGGTTTGGCGGATGCCAGGAGAACGCTACCTGCCCCAATGCATAGTGCCAACTGTAAAGTTTGGTGGAGAGGAATAATGGTCTGGGGCTGTTTTTCATGGTTCGGGCTAGGCCCCTTAGTTCCAGTGAAGGGAAATCTTAACGCTACAGCATACAATGACATTCTATACGATTCTGTGCTTTTTGGCAACAGATTGGGGAATGCCCTTTCCTGTTTCAGCATGACAATGCCCCCGTGCACAAAGCGAGGTCCATACAGAAATGGTTTGTCGAGATCGGTGTGGAAGAACTTGACTGGCCTGCACAGAGCCCTGATCTTAACCCCATCGTACACCTTTGGGATGAATTGGAACGCTGACTGCGAGCCAGGCCTAATCACCCAACATCAGTGCCCGACCTCACTAATGCTCATGGCTGAATGGAAGCAAGTCCCCGCAGCAATGTTCCAACATCTAGTGGAATGCCTTCCCAGAAGAGTGGAAGCTGTTATAGCAGCAAAGGGGAGACCAACTCCATATTAATGCCCATGATTTTGGAATGAGATGTTCGACGAGCAGGTGTCCCCATATTTCTGGTAATGTAGTGTATATTTCAACAGAATAATGTTTCAAGAATGCTAATCTTATCTGTTTTGAACTATACAAATTATTTCAGAACAATCTGAGATGGTGGGTTTCGAAATCCTATTTCTTGTGCTTATTGAGGTGGAATGACTCCGGCTTGAAATCAAATGCCCATGTAAATGACAACAGTGAAACAGTCTGTGAAAAAGTGCTATAACATGTGTTACTTAGTAACGTTCTAAAACTGGGTGAGCAATCAAATAAAAACTAAAATATAATCTACACCTTTATTCCACAGATCTGCCAGTATAATAGAAAAATAGTATTCTAAACTTTGTGGAATAGGCCTAACTGTTTTAATAAAAGCTATCAAAAATGTCTGGAAAGATCCAAAAGGATGATCTAAAATGCATAAAAATGCGGAAAAGCTACAAAGACTGCCATAAGAAAACGCCAAAAAATAATAATAATAATATTCATAAAATTACAATTCAGTATTTGTAGACTGTTTGAAGAGTGTAATATGGGAACAAAACCAGGGTTGGGGTCAATTCCATTTCAATTAAGTCAATTCAGGAAGTAAACTGAAATTCCAATTCCAATATATAATCGACTGAATTGAAATGGACCCCAACAAAAGGTCAAAATGTAGACATTAGTGGAGACACCTTACTAGTTTTGAAGGGAGCATTAAGTTTGCTAGCAAAAGCGGTGCGGTAGCTAACCAACTGTAAATAAGTTAATTGTTTCGCCCCACAATTAGCCAGCTAGCTACATTAATTAGCCAGTTAGCTTAAGCTATTTACAGGTAGTTAGCAACCGTTCACACACTTTTACTAGCTACATGTCGTGTCAAAAACATATCCCAAAAATGACGAGGTGTCCAGTTGTGATGACATTTTACCAATTGTGAAAAGCTCTATTTTCCAAGCATTTTACTACATATGAGCTTTACAGCTAGCAACAGTAACTTTAGTAATAAAGTTTTACATATTTCATTTGTAATACAAATTCCAAAAGAGTAAATTTCCTAAAAAAAAAAATCACTCATGATTTAAATTGATTCAATTAGTAAACATTTGCATTATTAATAAAAAGAAGAAATGATTGAAGGTAAACTGTGATTGAGGGCCAAGTCCTTACTTGAGATCCGCACACGCAACTCTTTGAAATCAAAGCAAAATGTATGCTTAGTTACATCTTAGTTACGTGTGCAGATGTCAGGTTCGGATTCTGTCCATAAGAAATTATTGTTTGCATGAGTAATAACGAAATAAAAAATAAAAAATGTAGTAATGAATGAAATAATGATTTTCACACATCACCATGTAATAAAGTACAATCGCATCTCATTGCCAAGCTAAATCGATATAGTACCAGATTTCTGAGACAGGAATATTCGACCAGCAATTAATTTGAATACTTTAATATGTATTTATTTATTTTACTAGGCAAGTCAGTTAAGAACAAATTCTTATTTACAATGACGGCCTACACCAGCCAAACCCGGACGACGCTGGGCCAATTGTGTGCCGCCCTATGGGACTCCCAATCACGGCCGGTTGTGATACAGCCTGGAATCGAACCAGGGGGTCTGTAGTGACGCCTCAAGCACTGAGATGCAGTGCCTTAGACCACTGCGCCACTCGGGAGCCCAATACGATCTTGATTATCAAAATAAGTTATGAGGGGGGGGTCTGTAGTGACGCCTCAAGCACTGCGATGCAGTGCCTTAGACCACTGACCACTCGGGAGCCCAATACGATCTTGATTATCAAAATAAGTTATGAGGGGGATCAGTACTGAGTACAACATTTTGCACAACTCCGGAAAAATCAATCTTATTTTGTATGAATAAACCTTAACTTCACTATCAAAACAATAGATTTCACTATATTAGCCAAAAAGCTGATGGATTATTGCAATTTCTTCTCCCAATAACATGAATTATGCTTCTGTCCAAAAACACAATATGTTAAACTAGGGGGACCAACACAAAGTGTCAGAATACATTCATATATTTCCTATTGAAATACACAGAAGGAAATTACAGGATTCCTTTAGAAAAATGAGCAAGGGTTCATCTTTTTTTTTTTAAGATGTGTGTGCGTGTTTGCACATACCATCTAAGAAGCCAGAAGAAGTCAGCTTTTTACGGTGCACGCGAGCATAATCTTGTAGGTTAGGAGCACTGGAGGAAGCCCCGAGCACCATGGTGCTAAAGAGACCAGCGCAATGAGACCCTGGTGGGAGTTAGAGAAGATACATACAACAACCATTTGGTCCACACCATTGGAATGCATGCAGCATGCATTTCTAGGAGATTCTTGCCACAAAAAGACTTTGTGCAGCCTCATAAGAGCATTCACATAACGACAGTAATGTCACTTGGCATGAGGATGGCATTGTGTGTGTGTGTGTGTGTGTGGTGGTGGGGGGGGGGGTGCATTTACATTACATTTTAGTCATTTAGCAGACGCTCTTACCCAGAGCGACTTACAGTTTAGTGAGTGCATACATTTTTCATACTTCTAGCGACTTTTAGGACAGCCAATAGCTACTTTCCTTACTGAGGAGTTGACAACACTGACTATGACTCATTTGTTCCCATTAGAAACGACAGGCTGTGGTCTATCTTGGTTTAGTTACACAAATATTTGGTTGTCCTGCACTAGAGTGCAAAAACAAAAATGTATATTACCAAAGTTTAGCATGTCTTTGCAGGGGGACTGCCAGTATAATATCATGTTGCTAGGAGAACGGTAATGTCAGCACTGAAGTGTGCAAGTAAATAGTTTTATAACTAACCCATTGTGCTATCTGTGGTGCAAGCTTACAAGCTAGTTAGCTAGAATCTTGTTGCAGCTAATGATAGCTAGCTAAATTAGCTTGTAGCTTGAGGCTATAAACACGTTCATATAGCGATACAATGAATGCTTTTATCTAAAAACAGTGAAAGTCTCTTTACTCCTCAACAACATCTTTGAGCACATCAAAAACTAACTTTTGGGCCGACATTATAGACCTGGGTTAATTGTAAAAACCTTCCTAGGAGCATTGTTCCATCTTCGAGCTGTTTACCAAAACCTTCGTTACTAAAACTTGCACTTGAAAATGCTTGTAATTTAACGACTGCCTCAGACCATTTGTATGATATTTAAGTGCATTGTTCGATTATTATTATTGCCCTCCCCTACACAACAAATATCTCTGCTAAACATACAGATAAACACTCATTCTATCTGTGCCGCTGATATCTTAAGAACAAAGTTATATACAGTACAAATACAAAGCTAGCAATTGTTACAAACTAGCCAAGCAAGGATAAAAAACGTTAAGCTACATATCAGGCCTACATATTTATATCATATTGAGTTCTAGTTTGCAGGCTTATGTAATTGTGCCTCAATACATTTAACGATGCGTAAAACGTGCGCAATGATGTGCCAAATCTGTGATTTAGTGCATTATCATAGGGTAAGCCATTCGAATAAGCGGACTCGGTATTTGCAGCCACAGGTGATAGTTTCTCCATGAGCTGGTCCGCCGTCATTATTGTGCATTCATTCTAAATGGGAGGTTAAGAATTTGAACGGAGAAAGCTGATCCGAGAGCAGCGCTGCCTTCTTTCGATCCTTTCTGTACTGACACACGCTCCGACGACGCACTTACAGTGTTATTTACATGGTGTTTTGGGTAACGCATGTAAAGAGGCACTTAGCGAGTGTTATCTACTTGGTGTTTTGGGAAACGCATGTAAAGAGGCACTTAGCGAGTGTTATCTACATGGTGTTTTGGGAAACGCATTTAAAGAGGCACTTAGTGAGTGTTATCTACGTGGTGTTTTGGGAAACGCATGTAAAGAGGCACTTAGCGAGTGTTATCTACGTGGTGTTTTGGGAAACGCATGTAAAGAGGCACTTAGCGAGTGTTATCTACGTGGTGTTTTGGGAAACGCATGTAAAGAGGCACTTAGCGAGTGTTATCTACGTGGTGTTTTGGGAAACGCATGTAAAGAGGCACTTAGCGAGTGTTATCTACGTGGTGTTTTGGGAAACGCATGTAAAGAGGCACTTAGCGAGTGTTATCTACGTGGTGTTTTGGGAAACGCATGTAAAGAGGCACTTAGCGAGTGTTATCTACGTGGTGTTTTGGGAAACGCATGTAAAGAGGCACTTAGCGAGTGTTATCTACGTGGTGTTTTGGGAAACGCATGTAAAGAGGCACTTAGCGAGTGTTATCTACGTGGTGTTTTGGGAAACGCATGTAAAGAGGCACTTAGCGAGTGTTATCTACATGGTGTTTTGGGAAACGCATGTAAAGAGGCACTTAGCGAGTGTTATCTACGTGGTGTTTTGGGAAACGCATGTAAAGAGGCACTTAGCGAGTGTTATCTACGTGGTGTTTTGGGAAACGCATGTAAAGAGGCACTTAGCGAGTGTTATCTACGTGGTGTTTTGGGAAACACATGTAAAGAGGCACTTAGCGAGTGTTATCTACGTGGTGTTTTGGGAAACGCATGTAAAGAGGCACTTAGCGAGTGTTATCTACATGGTGTTTTGGGAAACGCATGTAAAGAGGCACTTAGCGAGTGTTATCTACTTGGTGTTTTGGGAAACGCATGTAAAGAGGCACTTAGCGAGTGTTATCTATGTGGTGTTTTGGGAAACGCATGTAAAGAGGCACTTAGCGAGTGTTATCTACGTGGCGTTTTGGGAAACGCATGTAAAGAGGCACTTAGCGAGTGTTATCTACTTGGCGTTTTGGGAAACGCATGTAAAGAGGCACTTAGCGAGTGTTATCTACATGGTGTTTTGGGTAACGCATGTAAAGAGGCACTTAGCGAGTGTTATCTACGTGGTGTTTTGGGAAACGCATGTAAAGAGGCACTTAGCGAGTGTTATCTACTTGGTGTTTTGGGAAACGCATGTAAAGAGGCACTTAGCGAATGTTATCTACGTGGTGTTTTGGGAAACGCATGTAAAGAGGCACTTAGCGAGTGTTATCTACTTGGTGTTTTGGGAAACGCATGTAAAGAGGAACTTAGCGAGTGTTATCTACTTGGTGTTTTGGGAAACGCATGTAAAGAGGCACTTAGCGAGTGTTATCTACTTGGTGTTTTGGGAAACGCATGTAGAGGCACTTAGCGAGTGTTATCTACATGGTGTTTTGGGAAACGCATGTAAAGAGGCACTTAGCGAGTGTTATCTACTTGGTGTTTTGGGAAACGCATGTAAAGAGGCACTTAGCGAGTGTTATCTACTTGGTGTTTTGGGAAACGCATGTAAAGAGGCACTTAGCGAGTGTTATCTACTTGGTGTTTTGGGAAACGCATGTAAAGAGGCACTTAGCGAGTGTTATCTACATGGTGTTTTGGGAAACGCATGTAAAGAGGCACTTAGCGAGTGTTATCTACTTGGTGTTTTGGGAAACGCATGTAAAGAGGCACTTAGCGTAGTGTTATCTACGTGGTGTTTTGGGAAACGCATGTAAAGAGGCACTTAGCGAGTGTTATCTACGTGGTGTTTTGGGAAACGATGTAAAGAGGCACTTAGCGAGTGTTATCTACGTGGTGTTTTGGGAAACGCATGTAAAGAGGCACTTAGCGAGTGTTATCTACGTGGCGTTTTGGGAAACGCATGTAAAGAGGCACTTAGCGAGTGTTATCTACTTGGCGTTTTGGGAAACGCATGTAAAGAGGCACTTAGCGAGTGTTATCTACATGGTGTTTTGGGAAACGCATGTAAAGAGGCACTTAGCGAGTGTTATCTACGTGGTGTTTTGGGAAACGCATGTAAAGAGGCACTTAGCGAGTGTTATCTACTTGGTGTTTTGGGAAACGCATGTAAAGAGGCACTTAGCGAGTGTTATCTACTTGGTGTTTTGGGAAACGCATGTAAAGAGGCACTTAGCGAGTGTTATCTACTTGGTGTTTTGGGAAACGCATGTAAAGAGGAACTTAGCGAGTGTTATCTACTTGGTGTTTTGGGAAACGCATGTAAAGAGGCACTTAGCGAGTGTTATCTACTTGGTGTTTTGGGAAACGCATGTAGAGGCACTTAGCGAGTGTTATCTACATGGTGTTTTGGGAAACGCATGTAAAGAGGCACTTAGCGAGTGTTATCTACTTGGTGTTTTGGGAAACGCATGTAAAGAGGCACTTAGCGAGTGTTATCTACTTGGTGTTTTGGGAAACGCATGTAAAGAGGCACTTAGCGAGTGTTATCTACTTGGTGTTTTGGGAAACGCATGTAAAGAGGCACTTAGCGAGTGTTATCTACATGGTGTTTTGGGAAACGCATGTAAAGAGGCACTTAGCGAGTGTTATCTACTTGGTGTTTTGGGAAACGCATGTAAAGAGGCACTTAGCGAGTGTTATCTACTTGGTGTTTTGGGAAACGCATGTAAAGAGGCACTTAGCGAGTGTTATCTACATGGTGTTTTGGGAAACGCATGTAAAGAGGCACTTAGCGAGTGTTATCTACTTGGTGTTTTGGGAAACGCATGTAAAGAGGCACTTAGCGAGTGTTATCTACTTGGTGTTTTGGGAAACGCATGTAAAGAGGCACTTAGCGAGTGTTATCTACATGGTGTTTTGGGAAACGCATGTAAAGAGGCACTTAGCGAGTGTTATCTACTTGGTGTTTTGGGAAACGATGTAAAGAGGCACTTAGCGAGTGTTATCTACTTGGTGTTTTGGGAAACGCATGTAAAGAGGCACTTAGCGAGTGTTATCTACATGGTGTTTTGGGAAACGCATGTAAAGAGGCACTTAGCGAGTGTTATCTACATGGTGTTTTGGGAAACGCATGTAAAGAGGCACTTAGCGAGTGTTATCTACATGGTGTTTTGGGAAACGCATGTAAAGATGCACTTAGCGGAGTGTTATCTACATGGTGTTTTGGGAAACGCATGTAAAGAGGCACTTAGCGAGTGTTATCTACTTGGTGTTTTGGAAACACATGTAAAGAGGCACTTAGCGAGTGTTATCTACATGGTGTTTTGGGAACGCATGTAAAGATGCACTTAGCGAGTGTTATCTACATGGTGTTTTGGGAAACGCATGTAAAGATGCACTTAGCGAGTGTTATCTACATGGTGTTTTGGGAACGCATGTAAAGAGGCACTTAGCGAGTGTTATCTACATGGTGTTTTGGGAAACGCATGTAAAGAGGCACTTAGCGAGTGTTATCTACATGGTGTTTTGGGAAACGCATGTAAAGAGGCACTTAGCGAGTGTTATCTACATGGTGTTTTGGGAAACGCATGTAAAGATGCACTTAGCGAGTGTTATCTACATGGTGTTTTGGGAAACGCATGTAAAGAGGCACTTAGCGAGTGTTATCTACATGGTGTTTTGGGAAACGCATGTAAAGAGGCACTTAGCGAGTGTTATCTACATGGTGTTTTGGGAAACGCATGTAAGAGAGGCACTTAGCGAGTGTTATCTACGTGGTGTTTTGGGAAACGCATGTAAAGAGGCACTTAGCGAGTGTTATCTACATGGTGTTTTGGGAAACGCATGTAAAGAGGCACTTAGCGAGTGTTATCTACGTGGTGTTTTGGGAAACGCATGTAAAGAGGCACTTAGCGAGTGTTATCTACATGGTGTTTTGGGAAACGCATGTAAAGAGGCACTTAGCGAGTGTTATCTACATGGTGTTTTGGGAAACGCATGTAAAGAGGCACTTAGCGAGTGTTATCTACATGGTGTTTTGGGAAACGATGTAAAGAGGCACTTAGCGAGTGTTATCTACATGGTGTTTTGGGAAACGCATGTAAAGAGGCACTTAGCGAGTGTTATCTACGTGGTGTTTTGGGAAACGCATGTAAAGAGGCACTTAGCGAGTGTTATCTACATGGTGTTTTGGGAAACGCATGTAAAGAGGCACTTAGCGAGTGTTATCTACGTGGTGTTTTGGGTAACGCATGTAAAGAGGCACTTAGCGAGTGTTATCTACATGGTGTTTTGGGAAACGCATGTTACAGCTTCTTCGGTCGTTATGAACAATGCATCGTTAGAACATTCGTAAAAGCCTAACTTCCAACGCTAGTCGGGAAACCTGACCCAGGTCACTGCAAGTTAATAACTATGTACTGTCCTCTAACCATTAGGCTATTATACAGTTACTACGTATCTTGATAACTGTCATTTTCATTGCACAGCTAATTATGACTATACCCAGACAAACTACTAACTACTAGATACCGTCACAAATAATACGATCAAATTAAAGAGAAATAAATAAATAACACAATTCAAACATAATAATAAATAGTTTGTAATATCAAACTTTGTATCACTTTAGTAAACAAAGATAAGACTCAAGATAAAAGTGAATGAAAAGAATGAATGTGTAGGACAGCCATATCTAAAATGGTAGCCATCAACAAATCCCAAATATTCTGCTAAGAATTTGCTGTGGCGACAACATTTTAGGTCACTAAGGACATTACCAGCATGTATGAGAAATTGAGTCAGCACTGTATTAGTTGTGTGGCAAAAATCTTTGTCTAAAGTATGCTTAACAGCTTGTATTACTTGCTCAAACAAGCTCCACATCACAGATTTAGTAATTGATCATTCAGTGTGAAGAGAGCAGCCAGTGCATTATACTTCAGGTGCTTGAGACTCCGTCAACACAAAGCAAAGACTTGAGATGCAGCAGAAAACATACAGTACAGAACAAATCCGACATCCTAAAAAGTTACTTCCAATATTTGCCCTCACATTGATGTTGCGCTAAAGTAATGTGAGGACACTAAAACATTTGAAAACTAGGGATATAATGAAACATCTAAATCACATTCTTTTAAAATATAGAATTTTCATATTTAAACATTTCTTAATAATATAACGTGATAAATGGGGGCAAATTTGTTTCAAATGTCCTAAAAGTGGTGATTATGCTTACCTACTCCCGGGGTGAGTTTGTGTTCAGAGTATAGTCTACCAGGTCGCTGTGCATGGGCATTGTTCTCTGACAGAACCTTGAGGAGAAAAAATAACAATATTACCACATTTCACTGAAACTCCACAACCTTACTGAAACAGATGCCTTTTTCTGGACAGAAATGTTAATAAGCAGCACTGGGAAATGTTAGTGCAGACGCCAACAAAGACTAATCAGCAGAAGAAAAGAAAGATGGAACATGCAACATCCCCATGGCCACACAGAGACCACGCCACGTGAGAGGTTGGTAATTACACAGCGGGTGATAGAGTAGCAGGAATTGAGGGATGAGGGTGAGAGTGTTGCAGGAGTTGAGAGATGAGGGTAAGAGAGTTGCAGGAGTTGAGGAATGAGGGTGAGAGAGATGCAGGAGTTGAGGGATGAAGGTGAGAGAGATACAGGAGTTGAGGGATGAGGGTGAGAGTGTTGCAGGAGTTGAGGGATGAGGGTGAGAGTGTTGCAGGAGTTGAGGGATGAGGGTGAGAGAGATGCAGGAGTTGAGGGATGAGGGTGAGAGAGATGCAGGAGTTGAGGGATGAGGGTGAGAGAGATGCAGGAGTTGAGGGATGAGGGTGAGAGTGTTGCAGGAGTTGAGGGATGAGGGTGAGAGTGTTGCAGGAGTTGAGGGATGAGGGTGAGAGAGATGCAGGAGTTGAGGGATGAGGGTGAGAGAGATGCAGGAGTTGAGGGATGAGGGTGAGAGAGATGCAGGAGTTGAGGGATGAGGGTGAGAGAGATGCAGGAGTTGAGGGATGAGGGTGAGAGAGATGCAGGAGTTGAGGGATGAGGGTGAGAGAGATGCAGGAGTTGAGGGATGAGGGTGAGAGAAATGCAGGAGGTGAGGGTGAGAGAGATGCAGGAGTTGAGGGATGAGGGTGAGAGAGATGCAGGAGTTGAGGGATGAGGGTGAGAGATGCAGGAGGTGAGGGTGAGAGAGATGCAGGAGTTGAGGGATGAGGGTGAGAGAGATGCAGGAGTTGAGGGATGAGGGTGAGAGAGATGCAGGAGGTGAGGGTGAGAGAGATGCAGGAGTTGAGGGATGAGGGTGAGAGAGATGCAGGAGTTGAGGGATGAGGGTGAGAGAGATGCAGGAGTTGAGGGATGAGGGTGAGAGAGATGCAGGAGTTGAGGGATGAGGGTGAGAGAGATGCAGGAGTTGAGGGATGAGGGTGAGAGATATGCAGGAGTTGAGGGATGAGGGTGAGAGAGATGCAGGAGTTGAGGGATGAGGGTGAGAGAGATGCAGGAGTTGAGAAATTAGGGTGAGAGATGCAGGAGTTGAGGGATGAGGGTGAGAGAGATGCAGGAGTTGAGGGATGAGGGTGAGAGAGATGCAGGAGTTGAGGGATGAGGATGGACATGGCAACAGAAAACAATAAAGACTGCACAACTTTAACCAAGATACACATTACACACGTGTCAAAACAAAAGGTCAAAGTGAAGACAAAACATGAAGAAGAAAGAAGTTGAGGGTTTTGGTGTTCTCATTTTCCTTTCCAAGATGTTAATATCACCGTTTCGTGCACGGACAAAGAAAACGAGACAAACTTGAAATGAGCGGATCCTCTGCCCCTTTTTTTTTTTTTTTTTGAGTGAAGGGAGGTAGAGGTGGAGTGGGGCGGACCTCACAGCAGGATCCTGGTCTGGGTCAGTGGGTTGAAGACCATGAGCACACTATGAGCCCATTCTCACACCTCACAGAGCTCACCTGGAGGGCCAGGGAGGGTAACCCCTGTCTAGTAAGGCAGCAGACCCTCTTTAGTGACTACCATCAACCAGGCTCCATAGAGAAAACACACATTACAGTAAGTGGTGCTTTTATATTGAATTTATTTTACCCTTATTTTACCAGGTGAGTTGACTGAGAACATATTCTCATTTACAGCAACGACCTGGGGAATAGCTACAGGGGAGAGAGGGGGGATGAATGAGCCAATTGGAAGCCTCTTCTAGCACAGCTGCTGTGAGGGTCTGTTCAACCCCTTGGAGAGCTGGCCTAGCCGACTGAGTTTGGCTGAGAGACTCGTGATGGTGTCACCTCTACACCAGTGAGATAAAGAGTTTCTCTGAAAATCTCTCAAATGCCAGTCAGAGGCAAATGTACATAAAATTGTCCTTCGTTGTATGTTTGACCAGTCTAATGATGTACAGTAGGGTATACCCTATACGATATAGTTCTACTAAATGACATCAGTGTGAAGTAAATGTAGACGGTTAGATACTGTACAGACGGTGTGATGAAGACATTTAAAGTGCCGCCACACATACAGCCATAATATAATACATACTATTATAATATACAATAAACTATAATACATACTATTATAATATACAATAAACTATAATACATACTATTATAATATACAATAAACTAATACATACTATTATAATATACAATAAACTATAATACATACTATTATAATATACAATAAACTATAATACATACTATTATAATATACAATAAACTATAATACATACTATTATAATATACAATAAACTATAATACATACTATTATAATATACAATATTCTATAATACATACTATTATAATATACAATATTCTATAATACATCTAATAATAATATACAGCACATTCGGAAAGTATTCAGACCCCTTGACCTTTTCCACATTTTGTTACGTTAGTCTTATTCTAAAAATAGATTAAATTGTTCATTTTTTTCCCTCAATCTACACACAATAACCCATAATGACAAAGCAAAAACAGGTTTTTAGAAATGTTCGCACATTTATAAAAATACTGAAATAACATATTTACATAAGTATTCAGACCCTTTACTCAGTACTTTGTTGAAGCACCTTTGGCAGCGATTACAGCCTCGAGTCTTCTTGGGTATGACGCTACAAGCTTGGCACACCTGTATTTGGGGAGTTTCTCCCATTCTTCTCTGCAGATCCTCTCAAGCTCTGTCAGGTTGGATGGGGAGCGTCGCTGCACAGCTATTTTCAGGTCTCTCCAGAGATGTTTGATCGGAAGGTTCTCCCATCTCCACAGAGGAACTCTGGAGCTCTGTCAGAGTGATCATCGGGTTCTTGGTCACCTCCCTGACCAAGGCCCTTCTGGCCCCGATTGCTCAGTTTGGCCGGGCAGCCAGCTCTAGGAAGGCTCCAAACTTATTCCATTTAAGAATGATGGAGGCCACTGTGTTCTTGGGGATCTTCAATGGAGCAGACATTTTTTGGTACCCTTCCCCAGATCTGTGCATCGACACAATCCTATCTCGGAGCTCTACAGATAATTCCTTTGACCTCATGGCTTGGTTTTTGCTCTGACATGCACTGTCAACTGTGTGACCTTATATAGACAGGTGTGTGCCTTTCCAAATCATGTCCAATCATTTGAATTTACCACAGTTGGACTCCAATCAAGTTGTAGAAACATCTCAATGGAAACAGGATGCACCTGAGCTCAATTTCGAGTCTCATAGCAAAGGGTCTGAATACTTCAGTAAATAAGGTATGTATTTTTTATTTTTTATACATTTGCAACCATTTTTGCTTTGTCATTATGGGGTATTGTGTGCAGATAATCAATTTTAGAATGAGGCTGTAACGTAACAAAATGTGGAAAAAGGGGTCTGAATACTTTCCGAATGCACTGTATAATATACTATAATACATACTATAATATAATACATACTACTATAATATTCTATAATACATACTATTATTGATCACTGCTATAATTGAAAGCAATTGCTTTTCTATATATATATATATATATATATATATGATTTAGTGTCAACCTTTGACCTGCTTTAAATATTCACACTGCATTTCCCCTATATAGGATGACTTCCATGGCCCTATCGTTAATATAATCTGGTCAAAAGAATTGGTCAAAAGTATAAAATACAGCCAATTTCACATTAAAATCTGGTGGTTTCCATTTGGCAAATGGGACAAGAAATGTAGTTGAAATAGCCTGCTCTACATTTCATTTGTGCAAAGCATTAGAAACAAGTGTGTTAAGTTGCATCGCAGCCAAGCTGGGCCAATGTTCTTGGAGGCACAAGCGGCAGGCAACCTTAGGACGGACATCCCACCCCAAACAGATCTCCAAAATCTGCATGTTAGTCACACTAGCCACTCTGATAATGGCCCAGATTATTGTTCAAATTCTCACTCAACAGCAAAACCGAGTGAGTCGCGAAGGACAGCTAATGTCTGTTTCAGCAGATGAATATAAAGAGTGGTCTTTACCTAGTCTCTTAGATGGATTAAAAACAACGTCACCAAACCGTGCTGACAGACTGGTTCAGTTATGGCTTTCCATGTTGACAGAAGGTGAAAGTGCATGACAAAAGCAGGACATACATTCTGGTGTTTCAAATATTTCACACAAACTCTTTGCTCAAGTTATGAATGAGTGAATGAATATTTGGTGTAAATGCTTTAGGTTAATAAAAACAAATGTGTTTCATGTCACGGACAGTTTTAACTATACATCGTACTTGGCGATACCAATATAGTGGAATATATTTCACTCAGCCATAATTGAAGAGTCCATGAGCAGGTATTAACTAAAATAAATATGAAAAAAAACTAAAACCAACAAAATATTTATCCGGGGTACAATGACAAAACAGGGGGAAACCTCAACAAAGATGAAACCAGGGAGAGAGCCACAGACAGTGTCTCTTTAGCTGGTTGGCGCTAAGCGCTTTTAACAAGTTTTTGTAAAACTGTCTAGGTGCACCTCTAGTAGACATTGTGGCCACATTGTGAGGAAAGTGTGAATTCCACCAAGGCAGCAGAGCAACAATGTCAGTTGCAAAAAAAAAAAAAAAAAATACAGTGGAAAATGAGTATCCCATAGCCAGCAATCTTTGAATTGCAATGCTATTATAATGGAAGACACTAAAAGCTAAAATGATTGTGTTAGAGTTAACATCTTCACTGTATGGACCCAATGAGCCAAATGACCCCAAAAAAATTAGACAAAAAGGAATCATTCTTCACAGGATCATTTAGCCCTTAAAAAAAAATTATGAACAAAATGGCACACATTTTTTAAAATATATGAATGGGGGTAAAAATGGTGTCTTTACATTAATCTGCTGATTAGGTGTCCTTGCTGACTGCAGCAGTGTTTTTAAGTACGCATGAACAAGAGTAGGTGTCATCTGTTTGTGTGGATAATAAATTAAAATGGGTAAAAACCTGTTGCCATGAGCCAAAAATACTGGATGTGAAAGCCAGTGATTTGGGGGAGACAGGGGAGGAAGTGATTTGGTCCCCTGATCTGCGTCTTCGACGCCCAGTACCAACACCACAGGTGTAATGAAGCCAGTTACCAATAGAGTCAGGGTTAGACACACTCAGGGGGCTCTCTTCCTGGAAGTGAGAGAGAGGGGGGCAAAAACAGCACAGTCATGCAACATTACAAAAAAAAAAAAAACAGTCCCCAGCTAACGTATGTGTGTGTCCCATCAACATTCACAAGTAGGACCTTTTTTTTTTTTTAGTTTGTTTGGGTTTTGGTATAATGTATCGTCATACTTTGCCGGCTGCGGTCTTGATAAAGTCTGGCTGCAATGGGGACTAAAAGGAAAGCAACAAAGAAAAGAAAAAGAGAAACAAATCAATGTAAATCGCAATTGTTAAATTCTCCATTTACGGTTCATATTGATGTTCAAGTCAATTCTGTGCTCCTGGCACAAGTTGGTCGATCAGCTAATTAACAATCAATGAATACATTTTAAAGTAAATGTAGCTCAGGGCAACTTTAGCTGATGTGTGCAGACTATCCTCTCAGCATTAGTGTCAGCATACAGCTGGTGTAATGTATTAAGTCAAGTTAAAATCATCTAACAGTGTACTGCCAACACCATGTGATAATGTGGGTTAGACACAACATTCACTATAATACTGTGGGTTAGACACAACATTCACTATAATACTGTGGGTTAGACACAACATTCACTATAATACTGTGGGTTAGACACAACATTCACTATAATACTGTGGGTTAGACACAACATTCACTACAATACTGTGGGTTAGACACAACATTCACTATAATACTGTGGGTTAGACACAACATTCACTACAATACTGTGGGTTAGACACAACATTCACTATAATACTGTGGGTTAGACACAACATTCACTATAATACTGTGGGTTAGACACAACATTCACTATAATACTGTGGGTTAGACACAACATTCACTACAATACTGTGGGTTAGACACAACATTCACTATAATACTGTGGGTTAGACACAACATTCACTATAATACTGTGGGTTAGACACAACATTCACTATAATACTGTGGGTAAGGGACAATATTCACTATAATACTGTGGGTTAGACACAACATTCACTATAATACTGTGGGTTAGACACAACATTCACTATAATACTGTGGGTAAGGGACAACATTCACTATAATACTGTGGGTAAGGGACAACATTCACTATAATACTGTGGGTTAGACACAACATTCACTATAATACTGTGGGTTAGACACAACATTCACTATAATACTGTGGGTAAGGGACAATATTCACTATAATACTGTGGGTGAGGGACAATATTCACTATAATACTATTAGTCAAAAGACAAACAGTGATAGTTGCTTTTGTAATACATACCCCGACACCCAGCAGTATTACATTTACATTTTAGTAATTTAGCAGACGCTCTTATCCAGAGCGACTTACAGGAGCAATTAGGGTTAAGTGCCTTGCTCAAGGGCACATTGACAGACAATTTCACCTAGTCGGCTCAGGGATTCGAACCAGCGACCTTTCGGTTACTGGTCCAACGCTCTAAACCGCTAGGCTAACTGCCGCCAGGTATTACAATGTAATCAACAATTAGAGTTTAAAATATACTCTTGTTTGAGTTGATTTTAACACTTACACAAGTGTAAAGTGAATGCAACAATAACCAGTGTTGGTCAATATACATTTTCAACTATTTCAAACTCTGTGAAAGTACAGAAAGTGTAATATAAGCTCTGTGTAGTGTGGGACAATATGGACACTGGGTGTTGATTTAACATTTGCAATGTTGCTGTGTAACTGGTGAATTTGAAACATAAGGGTTGTTGTTCGGCAAAAGTGATGGTACACGCTGCTCGCAGAACATTTCTTTGTGATCTGAAGGAGACAAACTGTTAAATATATATTTTGCACTCTTATGCACATGCAAGGTGTAATGTGGTGATGTGACTTAGTGCATTACTGAAGTATGGGCAATGGCGATTAGAGGGTACAGTAAATATGAATTTAGCTAAATACTCAATCCAAGTCCAGCAAATAACTTTGACTTCTAGACCTTTAAAAAAAAAAAAATGTAATAATTTACATTATTACTTATAACCTGAGTGACTGCATCAAGCTGAATGTTATAAAGATATAAAGTGTAGAATGCAGATTATAATATTTTTTATACAAACGTGTTTGTGACCACCACTTCTTGAGATAAAAAAGTGAAAATTGATTAGTTTTTACAACATTTTCAAAAGATCAGTAGAAGTTACCATGCACTCACCACACTCACAAACATACAGCAATGTTTTGTGTGTGTGGGTGGGTACACAGAAATAGATTTCAATGTCACATTCAAAATCAATTCAATATATCAACCTGAATATACAGACATACTAATCATACAATAATCTGTAAATTGCAAGCCAAAGACGTTGAAGATGCAGACCAAAACATCACGTTGCAAATTACAGGCAACAACCTTCAGAGGTGAGTTTGCTGAAAGTTTCATCGCTAACGTGGCACTTCATTTCTCTCAACGACCAAGGTCCACGCCACTTTTAGAATAGCGAAGTGCGTCCTTTGAGGTAATTTTGTGCGTTCATGCAAAGACACATTTTACAATTGTTACTTGCTCGCGGCTGGGCTATCGAGAGAAATAACGTACTCACACCAGCATTGTTTTGAGACCTTAAAAAAATCACTCCTTGTTCTAAGTGTAATGGTATATCACTGTAACAAGTAACACAGTAAGCTTAAATTCCAAAAGGTGTCTGGTGACTAGTCATGTGACCCTTTACAGTGCACATCGTTATATTCTGTTGCATAGCTCTGCTGTAAACATACAACACTACACAGTACTAACCCAAATATTCATTCAAGGCAATGACATGCAAGAGCAGTACCACTAACCAGGCATTTTTTTTATCACCTACGTAGCTAGCATGTGACTACTGTAGAGTACATCCGTCTTTCCGACTCTAAGCTCTACGCGTATAGTCCATCCTGTATACCACCTGTGTGTTCTGAACTGGACCTGAAAGGTGGCACTTACTTCCACAGAGCCAATCTTTTTGGAGCGGGGCAGCGGGCACTTCCTGTTGATGTAGATGGGTTCAGACACCAGGGGCCTGAACATCATTAGGGCTGCTCGGTCCGGCTCGTCCCGCTTGGCGGCGGCCGACTCCTCGTCGTTGTCTTCCTTAGACTTCTTCTTTGATCCCTCGTTCTGGAGATGACAGGGATACAGTTGGTAGAACGTTAAGTATAAGGGAAACGAAGGTTACAGTCCACTTTAATCATGAGACAAAGAAATACATCATATTTCTGATTTCCCGAGGTCTACAAAAGATCAGGAATTCCAGATTAATCCGAAAAAAGCACACAATGGAGTAAAAAAAACAGGGTATAGGCCCATTCATGTTGCGTCTAAGTTTAACTACTTCCTGTCAAGATGTGAGTAAGCCGAATACAAATATTAACTACACAACTCACACTCATAATAAAACACTTTTAACCTCAATAAGCTTTTCTATGATATTTTTCCCCAGTAACTACATCAGCATTCACCATATGCCACCCATAAAAGTGGTTGCACACTTCTACAAAAAGACCTTCATTGTATCTAATAACAAACATGGTTTCTTCAGAGACCGGGACCCCTTACCTCTCGAGAGGCTGGTCTATAGCCGAACCCAGAGGGTAGGTTCTTGTCGTCCTCACAGCCCTTGGCTCCCGGGCTGAAATGCAGCTCCACGTGGAAGCGCTCCTCAGACGAGGGGTCCTAGAGTAATGATACAATGGTGCTGGTGATAATAGGATGGCAGGCAGCCTAGCGTGTGTTGGACCAGTAACCGAAAGGTCGCTAGTTTGAATCCCAGAGCCGACAAGGTGAAAACAAATCTGTTGCTGTGCCCTTGAGCAAGGCAATTAACCCTAATTTGCTACAGGGTAGCTGTTGAAAATGGCAGACCCTGGCCGTGACCCCACCCTCCGAGGAGAAGTTGGGATATGCAAAAAAAAACATTTCCAATTCACACATACGTATAATACATACTTGTACATATGTGAAATAGGACAAATATAAGCTCCCACCAAATTATATATATATTTATTTATATATTACTTTCAGGTGTTATCCTCAAAAACATATCACAGAACAGTTAAGAGATGAAAGCGCCTCGTTACCTCTATGACCCCATAATACCGAGCGCCAAAACAACCCATACTACATTGGCAACATTAGTATGACCATTACGTCTGCCTCAGGTTTCATCCTGAAGTACATCTGTAAATAGACATGAGAGAGATCTATCCTATATCGTCTATGGAAAAAAAACTCCAACAATCCCACTTACAGCGGCTGTGTGATGACTTGGAAATGAGGGTGTTGGTAATAAATAGGGTGTTGGCTGGTATCAGCACCTATCACTTCTGGGTGCTAGTTAATATAACCAACAACCCACAGGCATAGACTTGGACCTTACAGTACCTTGTTAGGGTCCTCGTAAAGCATGATTACAATCTGTGTCATGTAGTTGAGCTCGCTGACCACCTTGAGGTACTCCATGGCCCTCTTCCATTGGTCATCTTTGGTCTCCTGGGATATGAGCAACAGTTAAATATGGGATTCAGACATATTTAAAGCCATATTAAAAAGAGCATTTTCTGGTTAAAATGCGGTTACATTTGGTAGACAAAAATAGAATATGACTGTAAAAAAAAAAACTTGACATATCATACTAATACATATATGCACTATACATTAATGTTTGGTGGATTCTAATGGCCTTTAAACGGGTTAAATAGATACAATACAGAAATGTAACAGTATGGAAGTTCAGGACCAATGTTAGAGAGGACTCACGTCACAGAAGGCTCCGTAGCGGAGGATGGAGAGCAGGGAGTGCACGTGGCTCTCACTGGTGAAGTACAGCCTGGTCCTGACATGGCGCTCTGGGGACATCACCCCACGGGAGTACCTGGACAACACACATGGCAGAACTGCAATTGTATTTCATAGGGAGACCAATACGGATACTGCTCTGAGGACGCCGACTCCACGTGTTAAGAGAAATGGAGATGGGGTGTGTGTGTGTGTGTGTGTGTGTCTTACACAGGGTGCAGTTTGTTGACGGTGTCGTCGTCCTGTGTCCTCTGCAGGTCGGAGCGGATCTTGCGAATGAGGGGGGTGCAGTAGCCCTTGGCGATATCTAGCTTCTCAGGTTGAGCGATACCATACTCCTGATGGGACAGGGGTGCAAAAAAGATACCATGTTTTTAGAACATCGCCATTTCAACAAGAGCATAACATTCTGGCCACTAAAACAAATGTCCCTTTAATCAAACAACGACTACTAGTCTATCTGGTGACACTATAAGATATGTAAGCTGTATATCCATAAGGAGAATGTAATAGGGGCTGCCCACCCTAAATGCTTCGATCACTCCAAACTTCACCACGATGTACGGTGAGTATACTGGTCCTGTACGTCTGCTGTGCATCACTGTAAAGTCTTTGTGAAATGGCGGCAGCTACATAAATGCTAATCATAAAAATCTTTGCTCCAAACCCGAACATACCTGTGGAATGACGATGTCGGCCAGGGCCTTGGACAGGCGGTAGATCTCCATGGTGTTGGTCAGGTTGAGGGAGCTGTTGTGCTGGACGTCGTACTTGATGCAGTCGTAGATGTCCGGGATCTTGCTGATGTTGTAGCGACCGTTCTTCATCCGGAAGTCTTTCTCCAGTTTGGCCCAGCGCCGCAGCATCAGGTCCAGGGTCTCGCTGTGGTACAGCTGGATGTCTAGAAAGTAGTGTTTTCAAATGTACATTACGTTATACTATAGGTGCAGGACAAAAAGTTATGACTTTATTTATTTTATTTTTTATTTTTTTTACTGTTAAAAGTCATACAAATACTGCAACTACCACATTTAGTGACATTTTGCCCAAAACATAATTCAAATGTAGTCAAAAATAAAATGTAACAATTTTTGTATGGAGGGAATTATATTGTGTCTTTCATTATATAGCGTCTTTCATTCATATTGCAATAACTTACAGACATCGTGGTAAAATATGGTGCAAATTAGGTATGAGGAATGTCAAATAATGAATAAGAAAAGAGTCAAAACTATTTTATTTAGTAACTGTGATTATCAGTGTAATCTACTTTCATCTGGTACATACATTTCACTGAGTATATGTTACATTAACATTCATGTGTCATAATTACCAATGATTTATATAAACCCTGTACTGCTGATGTATTTGCCAATGAGAGGCATTGAAGCCACTGGTCGGCCATCTTGTCACTCCCCAGTAGGTGCAGTCCTCCATAGGAATGAATGGAATTCCACAGTATTTCAAGGACTAATTGACATGTTTTTAAGTATGTTTTTGGTGTAGTGGTGACAGTAACATTAACTTTCAAAAAGTTATGCTTTAACAGATTTGTTTGATATATTTTGTGTCTACAAAATGTCTACATTTGTTTAGCACACATAATATAATGTAAATGTATGCATTAAGGTGTCTGTCATTTAATAAATGTGGCAAAAACAAATGTAGACATTAATAAATGCATTTCTATAGCTTACAAAATATGTTTTACAACGGTGTGGGAGTACCAAGATGGAGGTGCAGTGTCTTCAAAACAGCGCCCCCTACCAGTCATCTAGTGTATATACACACATCATTAGTCATTACGTTGTTGTCTTCTAATTTCATCAAGGTCACGTGACGACCGAAACATCATATACATTTAGTCATAATACAGTGACTGACAACCCATTTTTTCTACGGAGGGAGTGTTATGGTTTTCATTCATACTCAGTGAGTGGGATGCGCCTTAGAATCCAAACCAGATATAATCAAGGTCTCCATTTCCTCATCCATCACTAACCTCACTTTAATGTGCCCCTTGTTGCTCCAAATCAGAACTCTGGCTTTCAATTCAAGCCATCGACTCAGTGACCCACGATAACCCTTCTGACAGAGAGACCTGTGACCACACTTAATGATGGATCTTAAAATGGGGTTTCAGAGCAAAGTTTGGGGGAGCATCCCAAATGGTACCTTATTCCCTACAGTGCCCTATGGGCCCTGGTCTAAGGTGGTGCACTAAAAAGGGTATAGTGTGCCATTTGGAACGCAGCCCAGGAGTTCATTCCTTTCAATGGGGCTCTTTGCTGGAGATGTGAGCGGAGTGTTTACCAGCTGACTTGGGCTCCTCCATCCTCTGTCTGATCTGCAGAGTGAGGCTCTGGATTAGGGCGTACACCTTGTCACACGTCTTCACCGGGTTCTTGATCATCTGCATGGACTTGATCAAGGAGGAGCTGGTGGTGGGTGCCAGCTGGGGAACAGAAAGACAAATACTATGAGCACTAGGAAGGGAGGAAATATTAGGGATGGTGCAGACAAAAATCACACTGACATTGAAGGACCCACAGTCAGAGACAGTGCTTTACACATCTCTGAGCCATGTCAGCGTACGCATCCTGCTTGGACTCTTTCATTAAGACTAGAAAAAAAATGGGACATTGGACATTTTCAGAAAGAATCTTTCAGCGAGAATCTATTTACAACAGTAGACCATCTACTTATAATGATCAAACGCCAACGTATATTTTGTCACCGAGTGGCTTTCTCCACAGCCCATATCAGTCACAATAGTCACAGACCAAACGGATAGGACAGAACTTAGGCTGCATCATTTAGTCCCAACCTTCTCGTAATCTTCGGCGGTGAAGTCCCTGTCTCTCTGCAGGATCTCGTGGAGGCGGGCCTTGACGCGCTGCTGGCAGCTGCTGAGAGAGTCGCTGTCGCTGTCCAGTAGCCCGTTCATGTTGGCACTCTTCACCATCTGCACCAGGATTGGCGTCAGCTCGCCCTCCAGTGCCAGCAGACCCTAAATGGATGCCACCAGATATATTTACATTGACATTTTAGTCATTTAACAGACGCTGGAGCGACTTACAGGAGCAATTAGGGTTAAGTGCCTTGCTCAAGGGCAGAACGACAGATTTTCACCCAGCTGGCTTGGGGATTCAAACCTTTCGGTTACTGGCCCAACGCTCTTAACCACTAAGCTATGTATTATAACTTGACTGACTGCCTAACGGGACAAGACAACATTCTTAAAAATACATTTCACTCCAAAAATAATGCGTGTCAGATGTTTTTCTTTAGACCTCAAAAGTAGACTAATTTTGAGATACATCCACATTTCAGATCATCTGTTGAGTAGATCCAGATATGCCTCAATCCAAAATTAAATGGAAACGGTAAGTGCCATTAGATTTCCAGATTTTATTCTGTGATGATATTTTCCATTCATTTGGGGTAGAGGCAAACAGCTGGATCGGCTCAACCAATGGTATGGGACATGGATTTATCTTGACAATAGACTTGTTTTTTGGTCTGAAAACATCTGACCAACTTTCATTTTGGAGTGAAATGTCTTGGAGTGAAATGTCTCTAAAAACCTGCACGGTCAGACAGACCTTAGCGAAGGCAGCGGCGGTCATCTGAACACGTCCCTCGTCGGAGGCGTAGATCTTCAGGTCGTGTCTGTAGGTGCTGTGGAGACGCAGCAGGCCACACCCTGGGAACCCTGCGTAGTCGCCTGGAAAATACCAAATCAGCTTTGACACGTCAGTGTGCGTCTGTGAGGACGTCCACTGCTTTAACATTTAGGTGTTGAGTGGATAGACGTTGTTACCTTGTCTATAAAATGGTGAGTGGAGGATAGTGGTTGTTACCTTGTCCTCCAGGGTACATACAGCGGAAGGCCCTCCCCAGCTCCTCAGCCTGTACCCTACCTGCCGGGGTCAGCTCCCCGCCCCACTTCAACACCAGCAGCAGAGAGGGGTCATCCCTACGCACGTCTATAGGGCACAGCAACCACAGACAACACGGAGAGATACACACATAATGAGCCAGTAAATCACAGGAGAACCACACACACACACACAATCAGTTCATAGACTAGAGAGAACATTTGATATAAAAGCCACATGACAGAACAAATCCTACCTTCTTCCTCACTGGATGTTTTGGGGCACCCATGTGGAAGGTAGGTCATCTGAACCTTGCGATTGATGCCAGAAAAATGCCCATACCTAAAGCAAAACACCAAAACACATTTTGTTGCAAGAACAGTTTGTTAAATCAAATATTAAATAGTTGGGAATGTGCAGTAACGTATACATTTCAAGGACTGTTTTCAGTTGTTCAAGTTTTGCTTTAGATTCTTCGATTTCGGAATCGTTGTTCTGTCCGATTTCGACCAGGAGTTGTCTGGCGATATCAAGGACTTCCTGGATTTGGAAATAAACAAATGAGATGCAGGTAAGTTGTACTGTCCAACACATGATGAAGCTACAACGTGAAAAGGACACAAATAGGTATTATTTACCTGTAATTGCTTTGGCTTTTTCAACTTTAGTTTTTTGTTTTTGTACCCGCCACATTTTTCAAATAGATCAAAAAACCTAAAAGAGGCGATACATTACAGTGATGAAAACATTCCATTTACCAATACTGAAGCACCATTTTAACAGTACTGTAGTTTGATAGTAGCCCTGTACACATTGACTGTGTGAACAGGTGTCATGTACCTCTGGTGACGAACCTCCATTTTCATTTTCTGTTTGGGAGTTCTGTCGCCATGACGAATCACAGCGATAACACACCGTAGCTCCATCCTGAGTTAAGAGTGTCAACAGTTAAGAATATCAACTTACCTTATGAGCGGAGTTTAGCCACTTTCTATGCATTGCTGGCTAAATCCTATTGAGATGTGCGCTTATCTTTTCGCTTCATTTAAAATGTATGCAATTATGTCAATGGAGGATATTGTAGGAACATTTGAGTTACGCGCATGAAAGTCAAGTTGGGGCCTAAAAGTGCACCAAATTACGGCAATATACGGCTACATTTGCTATGGCTAAACAGCTATATCCACTATGAATGCATCATCAAAATGTGTGTAAGTACGCACATGGTTCCAGAGGTGGTGGGGACGATGGGGATATCTTCAGCCTCCAGAGGTATGGACCATGGGATAGAAAACTGGGGAGCCAGCTCTCTCATGATGATGTTTCTACAGAAGTATGAAAAAATAATAATAATAGGAAAAAAAAATGTATGCACTCACTAACTGTAAGTCGCTCTGGATAAGAGTGTCTGCTAAAATGACTAAAATGTAAAATGTAAGTTCAAGGACAAAGCACTTTGGTAACTACTTGAAGCTGCTTTTTATTAAGTGATGTATTGGGTTTTATTAGTGCTGCATTGCCTAATACATATATTCATCTTAAATAGGCTGTTTATGACCATTGTGAATCTGTATAATAGGGATGTGAATCTTTCCCTTTCCAGACGATTCGATACGGAAATAGATCTAGATACATGGGCTCCGATATGATACAGGAATAATGATACGTTTTAGTTTGAAACGAATCGATGCGATTTGTTCGATGCACTAACATTTGTTGCATAAACACATTAATATTCCATTCTAAATTAAAATCTGCAAAAACAAATGATTTTCACCGTTTGGAAGTTTTTAGTGAGATTCTTTTATCCTCCCGATTTGGCCATGCAGTGCACCTCGCAAAGTGATTGCCGTCTTCGTTATGAAATTATTAACTTGACCCTGTATATAAAAAAAATTACCATATACACTGATTGTTTAAAGCAAAACTACCAAAACTATTGCCAATGGTGAACCTGAACAATCAAAATAAAATCTATTGTTGGCCCCATTCCGTAGCTAGCCTATACAGCCAGAGATGAGAGTTTTTTCCGATAGCTTACTTTTATTCTGGTAAAACCATTTTCAACAGCGCATAGATAACAATAACCTGGTAAATTACATACAGTGGGGAAAAAAAGTATTTAGTCAGCCACCAATTGTGCAAGTTCTCCCACTTAAAAAGATGAGAGAGGCCTGTAATTTTCATCATAGGTACACGTCAACTATGACAGACAAACTGAGAAGAAAAAAAAATCTGCGGAAACATTTCAATCGGGGACCGATTGTGTAATAAAGCACAAGAGCTTGTGATATACAGTGAACAATATCTTTCCTTATATAGTTTCATAATACTCAAACTCCATCCTGTCTATAAAGCAATAGAAAAACAATGAAGCTCCAGCACACTAGTGATCCAAGCTTCTCCACAAACTTTTGAATGGATCTCACAGCCAATGGTTCGGTCCATAGACCTTCTTCAGTGTTTTTTTATAAGGCAACATAAGACATCATATGGAGCATCTTCAACTAAAGTATTACTGAACCTATTTAATTCATTTACATTTTACATTTACTTATCCAGAGCGACTTACAGATAGTGAGTGCATACATTTTTTCATACTGGCCCCCCCGTGGGGAAACGAACCCACAACCCTGGCGTTGCAAGCGCCATGCTCTACCAACTGAGCTACAAGGGACTTAAATACAACGCAGTTTTAAAAATACATACTTAAATGGAAGTATATTTTCTGCATTTAGGAGTTGGGGAGTTGTGGGGTTAACGAATTGAAAACAAAACGCCTATTGACTATTATCAGATTTTGCTGTTAGATAATGGACGTTTAAAGTGATGCTCCAGAGATTTTGTATAATTACAGCCAGTAGTTTTGAAGGTAGTGCTCATGAGCCAAAACGGGTCCCCGAAAATGGTGCACTACGTCATCCATTTTGCATGATATGTTACACGTGTTTTTATTTAGAAAATGTTTTTTTTTGCAATACAATATGTTACGAATTTGTAAGTGCTTAAGATCCCGGGCTGAATCTTTAATGCAGAATGAGTTTCAATGTACATCACTCAGTTCCTTTTCTCTGTCTTTGTAGTTCCTGATCAACCGAGAGGGCCAGGTTATGAAGAGATATGGACCAATGGATGATCCCAGCGTAAGTCAATGACTGTAATTACAGCACAGGCCTATGATGGGCTCACTGACATGTCCATGTTATGTAGCAGCACTCAGCCATATCCTCAGGCCTTGCCCGGAATAACCCTCTCTATCATTCTGCCTTGTGACTTTGCCACTGAAATGATGCATTATCCACCATTTATAAATGCTTCCTGGAAACCTTGTTATGTGATCACAACCCCGTAAAATTGGCAGTAATGGCAGGGGGGGGTGCAGCAATCCTCTATCAAGCACACAGAACATTTGAATATTTACATTTAAGTCATTTAGCAGACGCTCTTATCCATAGCGACTTACAAATTGGTGCATTCAACTTAGGATAGCCAGTGGGACAACCACTCCCTTTTTTTTTTGGTGGGGGAGGGGGGTAGAAGGATTACTGTTATAGGGCAGGCTTTCTTTAACGGCTGCTCAGATATGGTATATCTCTTATACAGTGTCGCTACTGAACGGGAAATCCAATAGACCACAACTGTCTATAGCTGGCTACTGCCCCAAACAGGTCTTCAAATTATTTATCACGTTTCAAAATGATCATTTGCAAACTGTAAAATGATCAATCTTAGCACAATAAAGATATTTTTTTCAAAATGTGGATTCTGACCCCAGTATTTTTGCACAGTCATCATAGTACTTCATGGAGTTCTTCACGAAGCTGAAGCCATTGACATCGCACACGTACGACTGGCCGTTGGCGCGTAGCAAGTCGAAACCACAGACCGTTTGCTGTCAAGAGAAAGGAGAAGTGAAAATGAGAAAATGCTCCCCACGGTCGGAGCATCCGAGATCTGACATTTAACCTCACCATCTAAAGTTACAAGCATGCCTTTATGGTTCACTGGTAAGGCAGATAAGGGAATTGAAACCTATCGTCACTGAAAATTTTTTATTTTACATCGTATCAAAAAATATTAAATACATTATTTGATTAATCAGATTGAACGCACATTATTGGGCCATAATTGAAAACAGACGTAATGTCTTGATATTATTTGATATTTCTGATACTGTGTTGCAATTTAGGCACTAAATTCTATTTAGTCTCTAGGGAACTTGGGTACTTAGGGCACTTCTACTTAGTGTTTCCTAGCATTTACGCCACTCGACTCTCTTTAAACAACCCCAATCACCTTTGCTTGGTCCATTCAACAGGGCTGTCCACCTTAATCAAGCCAGTCTAGGGATAATGAGTCAAGTCCCTGTCTGTGTCCCAAATGGCACCCTATTCCTTAGATAGTACACCACTTTGGACAAGAGGGTCATAGGGCTCTGTTCCAAAGTAGTGCACTATGTAAGGAATAGCGTGCCATTTGGGACACAGACACAGTCTTGGCCTAGCTTAAGGTCATGGTTGCTAGTGTGTTGTCCCTGGTTACCTTGAAGGCCAGACAGACCTTCCAGGCGATGAGCTTCTCGCGGGCATTGAGGATGACAGGGTAGCGCACCTCCTTGCCCTCACTGTCCCGCTCCACCTTGCCGTCCAGGGCCGGGGACTTCCTGGCCTCCGCGTGGGCGTAGTCAGGCCCCACTGTGTACACCTAGGGACCAAACCCACCCCACCCACAGACACCACCCCCCCCACCCACAGACACCACCCCCCCCCACCCACAGACACCACCCCCCCCCCACCCACAAAAGTATGGTTGTTACCTATCCAGCGTTTTTATATAATAAAATAAGTATTTTTCTATTCCACTTCCATTGTTCTCTGAGAGTAGGGCTCTGGTCAAAAGGAGTGCACTATATAGGGAATAGGGTGCAATTTGGTACGCAACCTCACTGTGGTGCTCAAAGCAAAGGCCATGGACATGGACACAGTGTGAAATACTGAATCTAGTGGCCTCACCGTCCTCGTCGTTTTTCAGCTGTGTAACTAAAAGCTGGTGCCTGATCGTACAAAGTAAATATAATTAGCATTTTTAGCTGCCCTATTTCAGCTGGTCCCAGAGAGTAAATATAGCTTGTGTCCCAAGTGGCACCCTATGGCCCTAAGCCATTTGGAACGTATAAATAATATGCGGTTTTAGCTAGATCCCTTTTCAGCTGAGCCAATGAGATAAATATAATGATATATATACTGCTGGGTTGGAGCTCTCCTATTTCGTCTGACTCTGCAATCTGGATTTGCACAGTCACTCTCCCCCCCTCATCTTTGTAACCGAGACAGTCTTCCGCGAGGCACAACACATAAATCCTACATAACACATCAATTCTATTATGTTGTGCTTTGAAGCAAATAGACTCTAAAACGGAAGTAGAATGGAAAACACTGAAGTAAATAAATTTAACACTTGTTTAACACAAACAGCTGTTGGCTAATGGGACGTACCTTTACATCTGTTCCATCCGTTGGCATGAACTCTTCATAAATGTAGGATCCAGTTTTTCGCACATTACTCTCGGGCGAATAAACACTACTTCTGCTTCCAATCTAGAGGGAAGATCAGGAGGAGAGAAATTACATGGTATTAGTGGCTTGTACAGTCTCTAGCTAGCCTTGCATGGTATTAGTGGCTTGTACAGTCTCTAGAAAGCCTTGCATGGTATTAGTGGCTTGTACAGTCTCTAGCTAGACTTGCATGGTATTAGTGGCTTGTACAGTCTCTAGCTAGCCTTGCATGGTATTAGTGGCTTGTACAGTCTCTAGCTAGCCTTGCATGGTATTAGTGGCTTGTACAGTCTCTAGCTAGCCTTGCATGGTATTAGTGGCTTGTACAGTCTCTAGCTAGCCTTGTATGGTATTAGTGGCTTGTACAGTCTCTAGCTAGACTTGCATGGTATTAGTGGCTTGTACAGTCTCTAGCTAGCCTTGCATGGTATTAGTGGCTTGTACAGTCTCTAGAAAGCCTTGCATGGTATTAGTGGCTTGTACAGTCTCTAGCTAGCCTTGCATGGTATTAGTGGCTTGTACAGTCTCTAGCTAGCCTTGCATGGTATTAGTGGCTTGTACAGTCTCTAGCTATCCTTGTATGGTATTAGTGGCTTGTACAGTCTCTAGCTAGCCTTGTATGGTATTAGTGGCTTGTACAGTCTCTAGCTAGCCTTGCATGGTATTAGTGGCTTGTACAGTCTCTAGCTATCCTTGTATGGTATTAGTGGCTTGTACAGTCTCTAGCTATCCTTGCATGGTATTAGTGGCTTGTACAGTCTCTAGCTATCCTTGTATGGTATTAGTGGCTTGTACAGTCTCTAGCTATCCTTGCATGGTATTAGTGGCTTGTACAGTCTCTAGCTAGCCTTGCATGGTATTAGTGGCTTGTACAGTCTCTAGCTAGCCTTGTATGGTATTAGTGGGTTGTACAGTCTCTAGCTAGCATTACATGGTATTAGTGGCTTGTACAGTCTCTAGCTAGCCTCGCATGGTATTAGTGGCTTGTACAGTCTCTAGCTAACCTTGCATGGTATTAGTGGCTTGTACAGTCTCTAGCTAGCCTTGCATGGTATTAGTGGCTTGTACAGTCTCTAGCTAGCATTACATGGTATTAGTGGCTTGTACAGTCTCTAGCTAGCCTTGCATGGTATTAGTGGCTTGTACAGTCTCTAGCTAGCCTTGTATGGTATTAGTGGCTTGTACAGTCTCTAGCTAGCCTTGCATGGTATTAGTGGCTTGTACAGTCTCTAGCTAGCCTTGCATGGTATTAGTGGCTTGTACAGTCTCTAGCTAGCCTTGCATGGTATTAGTGGCTTGTACAGTCTCTAGCTAGCCTTGTATGGTATTAGTGGCTTGTACAGTCTCTAGAAAGCCTTGTATGGTATTAGTGGCTTGTACAGTCTCTAGCTAACCTCGCATGGTATTAGTGGCTTGTACAGTCTCTAGCTAGCATTACATGGTATTAGTGGCTTGTACAGTCTCTAGCTAGCCTTGCATGGTATTAGTGGCTTGTACAGTCTCTAGCTAGCCTTGCATGGTATTAGTGGCTTGTACAGTCTCTAGCTAGCCTTGTATGGTATTAGTGGCTTGTATAGTCTCTAGCTATCCTTGTATGGTATTAGTGGCTTGTACAATCTCTAGCTAGCCTTGCATGGTATTAGTGGCTTGTACAGTCTCTAGCTAGCCTTGCATGGTATTAGTGGCTTGTACAGTCTCTAGCTAGCCTTGCATGGTATTAGTGGCTTGTACAGTCTCTAGCTAGCCTTGCATGGTATTAGTGGCTTGTACAGTCTCTAGCTAGCCTTGCATGGTATTAGTGGCTTGTACAGTCTCTAGCTAGCCTTGCATGGTATTAGTGGCTTGTACAGTCTCTAGCTAGCCTTGCATGGTATTAGTGGCTTGTACAGTCTCTAGCTGGCCTTGTATGGTATTAGTGGCTTGTACAGTCTCTAGCTAGCCTTGCATGGTATTAGTGGCTTGTACAGTCTCTAGCTAGCCTTGCATGGTATTAGTGGCTTGTACAGTCTCTAGCTAGCCTTGCATGGTATTAGTGGCTTGTACAGTCTCTAGCTAGCCTTGCATGGTATTAGTGGCTTGTACAGTCTCTAGCTAGCCTTGTATGGTATTAGTGGCTTGTACAGTCTCTAGCTAGCCTTGTATGGTATTAGTGGCTTGTACAGTCTCTAGCTAGCCTTGCATGGTATTAGTGGCTTGTACAGTCTCTAGCTAGCCTCGCATGGTATTAGTGGCTTGTACAGTCTCTAGCTAGCCTTGTATGGTATTAGTGGCTTGTACAGTCTCTAGCTAGCCTTGCATGGTATTAGTGGCTTGTACAGTCTCTAGCTAGCCTTGTATGGTATTAGTGGCTTGTACAGTCTCTAGCTAGCCTTGCATGGTATTAGTGGCTTGTACAGTCTCTAGCTAGCCTCGCATGGTATTAGTGGCTTGTACAGTCTCTAGCTAGCCTTGTATGGTATTAGTGGCTTGTACAGTCTCTAGCTAGCCTTGCATGGTATTAGTGGCTTGTACAGTCTCTAGCTAGCCTTGTATGGTATTAGTGTCTTGTACAGTCTCTAGCTAGCCTTGCATGGTATTAGTGGCTTGTACAGTCTCTAGCTAGCCTTGTATGGTATTAGTGGCTTGTACAGTCTCTAGCTAGCCTTGTATGGTATTAGTGGCTTGTACAGTCTCTAGCTAGCCTTGCATGGTATTAGTGGCTTGTACAGTCTCTAGCTAGCCTTGCATGGTATTAGTGGCTTGTACAGTCTCTAGCTAGCCTTGTATGGTATTAGTGGCTTGTACAGTCTCTAGCTAGCCTTGCATGGTATTAGTGGCTTGTACAGTCTCTAGCTAGCCTTGCATGGTATTAGTGGCTTGTACAGTCTCTAGCTAGCCTTGCATGGTATTAGTGGCTTGTACAGTCTCTAGCTAGCCTTGTATGGTATTAGTGGCTTGTACACTCTAGCTAGCCTTGCATGGTATTAGTGGCTTGTACAGTCTCTAGCTAGCCTTGTATGGTATTAGTGGCTTGTACAGTCTCTAGCTAGCCTTGTATGGTATTAGTGGCTTGTACAGTCTCTAGCTAGCCTTGTATGGTATTAGTGGCTTGTACAGTCTCTAGCTAGCATTACATGGTATTAGTGGCTTGTACAGTCTCTAGCTAGCCTCGCATGGTATTAGTGGCTTGTACAGTCTCTAGCTAGCCTTGCATGGTATTAGTGGCTTGTACAGGCTCCAGCAGCCTCCAGCAGCCTCCAGCTAGCATTACATGGTTTTAGGGGCTAATACTGCAGAGATTCTGCTAGAGCACTGAGTTATGAATAGTGCCCAGTTTCTGCTGATCACATGATCTGACCAGGAAATACTCCTGGCATTAGTTAGGAATGTTGACGGCTAAGTGTGTGTGTGTGTGTGTGTGTGTGTGTGTGTGTGTGTGAGTGAGTATGTATACTACATTCCAAAATCATGGGCATTAATATGGAGTTGGTCCCCCCTTTGCTGCTACAACAGCCTCCACTCTTCTGGGAAGGCTTTCCACTAGATGTTGGAACATTTCTGCAGGGACTTGCTTCCATCCAGCCACAAGAGCATTAGTGAGGTCGGGCACTGATGTTGGGCGATTAGGTCTGGCTCGCAGTCGGCGTTCCAATTCATCCCAAAGGTGTTCGATGGGATTGAGGTCAGGGCCAGTCAAGTTCTTCCACACCGATCTCAACAAACCATTTCTGTATGGACCTCGCTTTGTGCATGGGGTTATTGTCATGCTGAAACAGGAAAGGGCCTTCCCCAAACTGTTGCCACAAAGTTTGAAGCACAGAATCATCTAGAATGTAATTGTATGCTGTAGCGTTAAGATTTCCCTTCACTGGAACTAAGGGGCCTAGCCGGAAAAACAGCCCCCAGACCATTATTCCTCCTCCACCAAACTTTACAGTTGGTACTATGCATTGGGGCAGGTGGCGCTCACCTGGCATCCGCCAAACCCAGATTAGTCCGTCGGACTGCCAGACGGTAAAGCGTGATTCATCACTCCAGAGAACCAGTTTCTACTGCTCCAGAGTCCAATAGCGGCGAGCTTTACGCCACTCCAGCCGACGCTTGTCATTGCGCATAGTGATTTTAGGCTTGTGTGCGGCTGCTCGGCCATGGAAACCCATTTCATGAAGCTCCCGACGAACAGTTCTCGTGCCTAAGTTGCATCCAGAGGCAGTTTGGAACTCGGTAGTGAGTGTTGCAACCGAGGACAGACGATTTTTACGCGCTACACGCTTCAGCACTCGCCGGTCCCGTTCTGTAAGCTTGTGTGGCCTACCACTTCCCGGCTGAGCCATTGTTCCTCCTAGACGTTTCCACTTCACAATAACAGCACTTACAGTTGACTGGGGCAGCTCTAGCAGGGCAGAAATACAGTTGAAGTCGGAAGTTTACATACACTTAGGTTGGAGTCATTAAACTCGTTTTTCAACCACTCCACAAATTTCTTGTTAACAAACTATAGTTTTGGCAAGTCGGTTAGGACATCTACTTTGTGCATGACACAAGTAATTTTTCCAACAATTGTTTACAGACAGATTATTTCACTTATAATTCACTGTATCACAATTCCAGTGGGTCAGAAGTTTACATACACTAAGTTGACTGTGCCTTTAAACAGCTTCCAGAAAAGGATGTCATGGCTTTAGAAGCTTCTGATAGGCTAATTGACATCATCTGAGTCAATTGGAGGTGTACCTGTGGATGTATTTCAAGGCCTACCTTCAAACTCAGTGCCTCTTTGCTTGACATCATGGGAAAATCAAAAGAAATCAGACCTCAGAAAAACAATTGTAGACCTCCACAAGTCTGGTTCATCCTTGGGAGCAATTTCCAAACGCCTGAAGGTACCACGTTCTGTACAAACAATAGTACGCAAGTATAAACACCATGGGACCACGCGGCCGTCTTACTGCTCAGGAAGGAGACACGTTCTGTCTCCTAGAGATGAACGTACTTTGGTGTGAAAAGTGCAAATCAATCCCAGAACAACAGCAAAGGACCTTCTGAAGATGCTGGAGGAAACAGGTACATAATTATCTATATCCACAGTAAAACGAGTCCTATATCGACATAACCTGAAAGGCCACTCAGCAAGGAAGAAGCCACTGCTCCTAAACCGCCATAAAAAAGCCAGACTACGGTTTGCAACTGCACATGGGGATAAAGATCGTACTTTTTGGAGAAATGTCCTCTGGTCTGATCAAACAAAAATAGAACTGTTTGGCCATAATGACTATCGTTATGTTTGGAGGAAAAAGGGGGTGCTTGCAAGCCGAAGAACACCATACCAACCGTGAAGCACGGCGGTGGCAGCATCATGCTGTGGGGTTGCTTTGCTGCAAGAAGGACTGGGGCACTTCACAAAATAGATGGCATCATGAGGAAGGAAAATTATGTGGATATATTGAAGCAACATCTCAAGACATCAGTCAGGAAGTTAAAGCTTGGTCGCATATGGGTCTTCCAAATGGACAATGACCCCAAGCATACTTCCAAAGTTGTGGCAAAATGGCTTAAGGACAACAAAGTCAAGGTATTGGAGTGGCCATCACAAAGCCCTGACCTCAATCCTATAGAAAATGTGTGGGCAGAACTGAAAAAGCGTGTGCGAGCAAGGAGGCCTACAAACCTGACTCAGTTACACCAGCTCTGTCAGGAGGAATGGGCCAAAATGTACCCAACTTATTGTGGGAAGCTTGTGGAAGGATACCTGAAACATTTGACCCATGTTAAACAATTTAAAGGCAATGCTACCAAATACTAATTGAGTGTATGTAAACTTCTGACCCACTGGGAATGTGATGAAATAAATAAAAGTGAAATAAATAATTCTCTCTAATATTATTCTGACATTTCACATTCTTAAAATAAAGTGGTGATCCTAACTGACCCAAGACAGGGAATTTTTACTAGGATTAAATGTCAGGAATTGTGAAAAACTGAGTTTAAATGTATTTGGCTAAGGTGTATGTAAACTTCCGACTTCAACTTGTTGGAAAAGTGGCATCCTATGACTGTGCCACATTGAAAGTCACTG